>NC_142857.1:15151515-15454545 GCF_061612785.1 Hesperophylax consimilis
AACACTTTTTATTCAAGTGGCAATATTTTCTCACAAGAGTTGTCATTTCGGCCGTGAAATTGGTCGTTTGCAAAACCGATTGCGGAATCTATGGCGGTCGGGTTTGAATTTAGAACGACCGGACTAGGTAGGTAGAACACAGAGTGTTGCCAACTTGTCGAATAAGGAAAACCGGAAAAATTGGTTTTTTGTTCGGTTCTCAATTTAATAACAATTTTAGTTTAGGAATTTCTCACAGGATGATTAATTTATGAAACGAGTTCGAAGAAATAATAAAACGTGTAAAAAAAATTCATAACTCTATTTCGCTCAGTTTTGTTTTTTTCCTAAAAGCTTGATAGGAAACCGATCAATTAATTCGTTAAGGGCCTGCAGTCCCGTTTTTAACCAAATTACGAATGATTTGAAGATACTCTCAATGAATTAGTAATATGTATCCGTGTACTGTAGATTAAGGACGGGTTGTTTCGGAGAACTTGAACAATTCTTCGAATTTCAAAATTAATTTTCAAGTTCTGTGAAAGATATTTTTAAGTTCTGTTTTTATTTCAGTTCTGTCAAGCAACTAGCCTATCATGATATAATAACAGAATTTGAATAGGACTTTCACAGAACCCGTAAATGAACGTTGAAATTTGATGAATTGTTCAAATTCTCTGAAACAACCCGTCCTTAGAAAGGGCCTGTTAACAAAACATGGTTCTTTTGACCATCTGCACACATGAGCTAGTAAGCGATTGGTCACCCCCCGTATCGATAGGTACCCGTTTTGATTTTTTTTACTGGTTTGACTCTAATACAAAATCTTGTGCGTGGGCTAAATTTTGTTTAGATTAAATATGTGTTAACACTATACGATCGATAGCTAACTAGATCACTTACAAAATTAAATCTCAACCTCTGAGACCCCTCTTGACATTTCGCTAGTAAAAATTTAAATTTTATAACACTTAAACTATAGGTAGGTAATAAAAAACACGGCAAAACATTCATGCAAACCTACTATTAAAACGTCATTAATTGTTAGAATGGCGTGCAGCAATGTTGCATACATCAAAAACCGCCGTTGTAGTAAAAAAGGACTCACGACGTAGCAACATTAATATTTTATGCAGAAATATTCATCAGAATCATAGAACAGATACTCCATAGAAGGGTGATTTTATACCAATTTGAAAGATAACTGATATACATAAACAATTTTAATATGATCTTTCGACTCCTGAGTACGGACTAATCGGCCAATGAATATTTTCAAGACAGAATTTAGATTTTTTATCAATTTCACTAGAAGTAAGGAAAATCTGAGCTCACTTCGGGAACGTAAACATGCCCCCAACACATTGCCATCGGTTTATTATTTCGGTGGTCAGAAAGCAAGACAAAGCACAATAAAATCAACACGGAGAGAAATGAGCATTGCTAATTTGTTAAAAATCTCTTCAAATTATTTGTAATCCGGATAAAAACGGGTTTGCAGGCCACGTAATCATGAACCTGCATTTACCATGATAATAATATGTAATGACGAAATGCGAAAATATTTTTATGAACACGTGTTCAGACAACATTATCATATATATTCGTATATTACTAAAAGTTTATCATTAAATGTATCAATACATTCGTTAAGGGCATACAATGCCGTTTTTAACCGGATTACCAATAATTTTAAGAGATTCTTAATAAATTGGCAACACCCATTTTTCATTGGTCAGAATGATACACAAAGCGCATTAAAATCTAGATTACAAAACAACGGAAAACTCTAGTAAGATAATATTATACAATGTTTGAAGGATGTTTTAAATAATATTTTACTGTAAAGCCTACCACTTAGCCTGTTCCATTGTAACATCTCTCTCTGTCTCATTAACGACGTATGTAACAAAAAGAGAGGTTACGAGGGGGCTCTATACGAGATTGACATAATAGACATTCTGCCAACATATTATTGCTTCCGGATGACAACGATGAAAATGTGGACGACAGAATTTGTTATCTTTCTAATATTTGTTTGTTTTACGCCCAGCAAGAGGCAACTGTCTCTAACTGTCAGAATTATGGTCTGATGTTAACCTATCCGAATGTAACCTATTCTACCGACTTATATATTAGTTTACAATTTCCATAAAATGTTAATTTTGAAGTAATATCTATACATTTGACATGCCGGAACTTTAATTATATGAAATTCCCTCATTTAATATGTTATAGGCATTAAAAAATTACAGTGTATCTTTAAATGCAACTAAAGAATTTGTCGAGAGTTTTTTGCTCTATTTCAAGCAAGTCGTATTTAATTAAGTATTTTCACCATTTTCGCTTAGTTATTATCCTTTTTTAATATTAGCGCGCTCCCTCTAACATTCGTATTTACATATCTCCCTTTCAAACCATCTTTGAACGCTTACTACGGGGCCTTAACCGGGAAAAAACTGACTGATATGAAATATTGTTAATTTATTAAGAATCTAGTCAAATTATTCGTTTCCCTGTTAAAAATGGGACTGCGGGCCTATAACGAATGAATTGAAAGAGTAACAATCAAAAGAAAATGTTTTATGAGGGCGGCAGAACACAAGTTCATACAAATACTGATATTGATATTGAAATTACTGACACACTATTGTAGCATTCCGTCATAATATCTATTAGGAAAAGAACACGTGTTCTCGATATATTCTGAATGACTAATATTTTATCAGGAAGTTGGCATGATGTCACGTTCTTAACGTAATCAATGTCAAGCAACGCTTCGACGCTAAATCGACGCTTGTCGTGAACTCATAATAAGTCAACATTTTTAAAAGTATAACACACAAGTATGTAGGTACCTTATTTTCAACTTGTTTAATATCGGATGAACCATATTTGAAACATATTTGAATATTTGAAAAACGATTGCAGCGCCCTCAATTTTTCCCGATTATTTGTCAAAATGCACTCTTACAATTTATTAAAGTACTTTTATTGACAGCATTGGAAGGAATAATTCATTTTTTAAAAGTAGTTACATGTTATAAAAGTTACAAGGTTTAAAATCGATAATTGGAACGCATATTTTATAAATCTTTTAAAAAACTTTTGCATTATTGGCAACACTGCAAGGAAACATTTAATTCCAAAAGGTTGTTCGCTTTGACCATTTCTAAAGGTAGGTACCTAACTAGCAAGAGGTCGCATGAGTCAGCCGCAACGTTGATCATGGCTGAGTGACGTAAGACCGCGGAGAGCAGTCAGCAGAATGGCAATGGTCTGCTCGGCTTTGCTGTGTGCATTTTTAGTGGCTGACTGAAACCTGATGTACCAAAGCTAGGTGACCTTTTATATCACAAAATCTTCATTTAAAAAGCACAAATATCCACCGCGCAGATGTTTATTGAATTGGGTGTGCAAAATTATTATACTAGAAACATTGCAGAATGCGGGCAATAAGATAAACACTATTGTAATGCATAAATGACTTCTTATACCCGGAGAAAACTTACTGATATAACATATTGCTAATTTATTAAGGCGATGCACTACGTCGTGTAATATTTTGAATCGAGCCGCTATCAATAACACACCTTGTAAATGGCGATAAGGCTTAAATTCCCGCTTCACACCATCCACCGGTTTTGATTTTGCATGA
Organism: Hesperophylax consimilis; assembly: GCF_061612785.1. Classification (NCBI taxonomy): domain Eukaryota; kingdom Metazoa; phylum Arthropoda; class Insecta; order Trichoptera; family Limnephilidae; genus Hesperophylax; species Hesperophylax consimilis. The sequence goes on from NC_142857.1 coordinate 15,155,153, forward strand.
AAAAAACATGGCCAAAAAGTGCCTTTTATTTTATTTTGCAGATGTTATAACTTAATTTGCCACATTATACAATAAAACCATAACCGAAAATGGGTTCGTAAGTAGGAGATTTTGAACTTTAAAGCAGTTTTCATAGGCCTATTCATTATTTTTTCTGGGCTTATAAAAAGACCTATCTAAAAAATACTCGATTATTTCAAAGGCCAGGATGTATTCTACTCGCAGTATTAAATTAAAGCATCTGAAACATTTCTAGGCGACCAAATTTTCAAACTAAAAACACATGATTTTAAATTACTACGTAGTGCATCGCCTTAAGAATCTTTTCAAATTATCCGTAATCTGGTTAAAAACGCGACTGCAGGCATTTAATGAATGAATTGATAGGTTTCCTGTTAAAATTTTAGTAAAAGAGGAATGTATTATCGCAATATCATAATATTTTCGCATTTCGTCACAAAGCATGGTGCAGGTGCATGAACACGTGTTTCGATATTATATGTAAATTAGGAATGTACTAAAATTTTAACAGCAAACGGCCTGCAATCCCACTTTTAACCGGATTGCGTATAATTTGAAGAGATTTTTTAATAAATCAGTGCTAATAATTTTTATCTGCACAATTAAATTAAGGCGATGCACTACGTAGTAATGCAAAATCATGTGTTTTTGGTTTGAAAATTTAGTCGCCTACAAATGTTTCAGATGCTTTAAATAAATACCGCGAGTATAATACATCTTGAACTTTGAAATAATCGAGTAAGTCTTTTTATAAGCACAGAAAAAATTATAATTTATAAGGCCTATGAAAACTGCTTTACAGTTCAAAATTTCCTACTTACGAACCCATTTTCGATTATGGTTTTATTGTATAATGTGGCAAATTAAGTTATTTATAAAATGATCGGAAAACATTAAAATATTTATGCCTGAACATCCACAAAATAAAATAAAAGGCACTTTTTGGCCATGTTTTTTTCTTGCATAAATCAAAACAGGCGGATGGTGTTAAGCGGGAATTTAAACCTTATCGCCATCTACGTAAGGGCTGTTATTGATAGCGGCTCGATTTAAAATATTACACGACGTAGTGTATCGCCTTAAAAGTGTATTTTTTGTTGTTGTTAAAAATGTACACAATTTAGATAGCTACCAGATCACTAATAACAATAATTTGATCATTTAACTTTTTTGTGTCTAAAACAATGGGTTCAGGTTTTTTCTCGTCAGTCAAATTCTATGAATATAATAACACAACATGTCCAGTGTATTGGTAGTTTTGTTTTGTCAATTATAATTTTTTGCTACTTATAAAAATTTTGGAGGTCGCTTATCAATGAATGAAATATTCAACATTTTTTATTTAGCTAACAAGCACACCCAAGATAGGAATTTGTTTGATGCATACATTATAAAGTTGCTTTGATTTTTGTGAATTTTTTTATGAATTCATCGCGCGAGTTCTTGAAACACTTGCTATAGCAATTTGTAAATTGTCTCTTTATCTAGGAAACTACTGAACGTTTTCCTATGGGATTCATAGGGTATAGGTTTTATATGTCTTATCCTGATTTATAAATGTGGAAATTCTTACTATACAATTGTAAATGTTCTTCTAAATGCTCTGGAAAGAATCTCTGGAAAGACTTGTGATGTCCCGAAAGAAACCATTCATCTGTTCTGAATGCAATTACTAATGTTTTCAAAATTAACTTTGGTAATAAATTACATTTATTACCAAAAGTACGGAAAATAATTTACTCACCACTTCTCAGTATTTTCAAAAAACCCAAGCAGTATAATGCACCCAAATAATTTATAGCAATAAAGTCATTAGTAAATAATTAAGAACTCATTACCATTTACTGAGGGGAAAACATAGATTGGTTTAACCACCAATAGATCATGGCATCGGTCTAACCAGTAATAAATCAATGTATGCACCTTCAAAATTTACATTTGAAATAATATAAATACGTCGTCTCAATGTGGACTAACCACAGTTTGAAAATGGCCTTGTAAGCCGAAACAGCTGTCACAATAATAAAAAACTAAAACACTTGCAGAACTTAATAATAATATTATCAAATTTAATCTAAATAAAAAAAATAAAAAAAAATTAAATGGAGTTCTACGAATTAAACACAAAAACAATAAATAAATTTCTCAAAATTTGTTTTGACAGCATCGCCATTCCATTGTAAGAATATTATGTATTAAATACACAATTTGGCTGTCCTGAAACGGGAATCCTTCCCAGTTGGACAGACAAAGGTACATTTTGTTTTGTATTGTTTGTAATTTATATATAAAATAAAAATAAAATAAAATAAGAATGTTTAATCGAATTGCCTTGAAAATGTATTTCAAATGCTGTGTTGCTGACCATGTTTAGCACCAAGAAATCAACATAAAAAAGCTCACTTTAACATTGAATTACGTTTAAAACGTAACTGTCAATCATAAATAATACAGTGTGATATTATGATTGCTTTTAGGATTTATATTATCTACAATACGGCTGCAATCAGCCGGTTCCATGGAAATCACACTTCCACAATGCTTTGTTGCACCGATTCTTCGATCCACAACCTAATCGAAGATACGTAACACAGCCTATTATTAAAATGGAAAGCTCTTTGCAAAGGTTAGATAACTGGATAAGCCATCTGCAATGCCAATCATGCATCAATAAGAAGCTATTACAAAGACACTATCGACAGACCCAGGAAATAATGGCCAACTTCCCTACTTTCACTGGGCACTTCTATATTATTGTATTTATTATTATTTATTGTGCAATTCATAGCACAAGATGGTTAGTATAATTCCATCTGTCCGTCTTTAACCCTTCTGTTATATTTATTAAAGATGCTGTCAGCAAGTCGGAGAATTTGTGTGTATTTCCGCTCTTCAATCAAATACAAATAAATGGGATATTTATAAAAGTGATAAAATACGCTTTAATTTTATTATTAGAAATAAAACATGAATAAGTTTTCAAAATAACTCACCTTACGTTTTTTCGTCTAAACACTGAACTAAAATCACTAATAATGTAAATTTTTAAAAATTTTTTACTAGACAAATGTATGAGAACATATGCTGTTCCGAAAAGCGAACAAATTGGCTCTACTGATAATAGCTGTTTGTTTCCAAAACCGAACAAATTAGCCAGAGGAGTAAATATGATTGGGACAGGAGTACATAAGTCATCACGGGCATTTAGAGATAATTATTTCACTTTACCCAACAGGATTTTGTCAGACTTTTGGGAAAAGGAAATATTTTTAGAGCAAAAGTTCAAAGAGAATCCAATAATCATATTTATCTGGTCGCCCAGTGAATCGGTGACTCAGTTTCTCTTGAACATTTCACCTCATCTCATCTTAAATGCTTCAATCATGCCATATTGTTTACCTCTCAAGGTTATTCACGATTCTACTTTGCTGTCTGCTTCGTAATATGTAAACTTATGAATCACATGCCGGCTCAATTTGGACATAATTTATTTTAAGCGTTTACAGTAATAATTATTAACAAATAATAAACAAACATTATACTAGTTCAATAATAATACAATTTCAAAATGTTCTGTACAAATGTTGATATTTGGTTTCAGTTTCAATACTGCTAAACAAATATCGGTAGAGGGTGCAGATCTAAGTAATTGTTTTTCATTTTTTTTTGTAGTTTTAAGATATTTCCATAGGTGGCGGTAGATACGCCACATGACAGAGGCAACATGTCGGCCGTACCCGAATGATTACGATATTTTAGCTCAGTTCGAGTTTCTCGCCTATAGAACGGACGTATGTCCTGCTAGATATTCTTATCTTATAATAAAAATATAACTCTTAATCTTTGACGGACTTAAGTATTGAAAACTTCTATTATTAAAAAAATAATAAAACTTCTTTATTGATAAAACTATGAATCGTACGAGTGTGTACAAGTGGTATCGCGAGTTTAAAAAGTCTGTGCATGATGATCAGAGGAGCGGAAGACCTTCAATTGTGACTGACGAAATTGTGGAAAAAATCGAAAAAACGCTCCGTGACGATCGCAGATTGACCGTGAAAGAACTTTCTGCGATGTTTCCGCAAATTTCCAGATTTCTACTACACGAAACCATCACAGAAACCCTCGGATATCGGAAACTGTCTGCGAGGTGTGTCCCAAAACAGCTGACAGACCAACACAAGTTGAATCGAGTGGAAGCCGGACAAGAGTTTTTGAGGCGCTGCAAACTTCATGGAGATGAATGTCTCCGCTCCATTGTTACTGGAGATGAAACTTGTGTTGTACACTACACGCCTGAAACCAAAAGGCAGTCTCAACAGTGGCGTCACACCTCTTCACCCTCCGCCAAAAAGTTCAAAACCATAACTTCAGCCAAGAAAATCATAGCATCCGTGTTATGGGACTGTCAAGGCATAATTTTGATTGAATATCTGCCTCAAGGGGAGACCATCAGCTCTGCAAGATACTTTGAGACCCTAAAAAAATTGCGGAAGGCGATTCAAAATAATAGGAGCGGCATTCTGACAAAGGGAGTCAGCACGAAAATGCCAGACCACACACGGCCAACGCCACGAAGGAACTGCTTGCCTCGTTTAAATGGGATGTCCTGAACCACCCCGCGCATTCCCCTGACCTAGCACCTTCAGATTATTATCTCTTTACCTCCCTGAAGCTGTACATGGATGGAAAAAGGTTTTCAACCGACGAGGAGGTAAAGGGGGAGGTGGAGAAGTGGACGGAGGGGTTGGCGGGAAACTACTTCGAGGAAGGCATCAAAAAGTTGATACCCCGCTTCACCACCTGCATTGAGAGGAATGGCGACTATGTCGAAAAATAGCTTACATATATACTACGGTTTCCATGTAGTTTTATTTGTTTCAATAAAAAATTTTGTAATCTACAAAAATTCAGTACACTTATTTTTTCTGGATACGTCTCGTATCTATATCAGGGGACATCATTATCATCGTAGAATTATTTTTCCCAGCGGCATTACCAATGATAGGTTAGTTCTGCATTTCGGATTAACAAAAGTTCAGTGCCAGCGCGTTCTTGTGACATAGTCGGGAAAATAAAGGCTGGGAATACAGATATGGCCATCAGAAAATTAGTGTTTCTTATATTGGTGAGACTGTTAAAACCCAGCATACATGATAGAAATTCTGATGGATATCACCAGGGACAGTACCCGAAGTCTTTAAAAGATATAAATATCTCAGAAACTTCTTTTTTACTTTATGTACCTTTGGAGAGTAAGCAAAATTCACTGGTCTTAAATGTATTGCTGTTATTTGATCTCCACCGTAACCCCACATCTTTCTAAAAAAAAGCTTATAAGGAAGCTCCCAGCCTTACAACTTAAGACTTCATTATCAGAACTTCCTAAAATTTCCCTTGTTTTGTCTTTTTTAAGACATCAGCCTATCTCGTTACGCCTTCTATATTACACCGATAAGAAATAGTATGAAGCATATATTAGGTGAAGTAGGTTGTAACATAATATTTATCACCTGTTGATGGAACAAGCCCAGCCCTTACCGCGCAGTAAATGACATCATGCCCAGAACGTTTCACAGAAACAGAAATGACCTTCACACGAACGACTGACATAAAGGGGTACTTTGGAATGTAAACTGACGAAGGTAAAAATTAATGTGACAATATTTTCACGAAAACTAAACGCAAAACAATGCCATAGTTAACTATTTTGATATGGTCAAATTCTTTAAAATAAAGCTTTTGCGATTTCTATTGAGCAACTTGTTTAGGTTTCTACTAATAAATATTTAACAAAAATACTTATTTAGATTGTCTGTGATGATGTGCGTGATTTAATTTATTCCTCCCGTTCTTCGAAATTATCAACATTGGAACTGATGATTGTGTGAATTAATAGAAGCGATAAAATAGGTACCTACCTATTATCAGAATTTTTATTAAATTAATAATTCTATTTTCGAAATGTATATTTCTTTTGTTTAAATTTTTAAAAGATGATTTTTCATGTTTACTAATGTTTCTTTAATTTGTCAACAGTAAATATAATTAAATTAAAGAGTAAATTGTGTATATTTGTTCTTGAAAGACAATATAATTCTATTTTAGAAATGTGTATTTCTTTTTTTTACATTTTAGATAGATGGTTTTTCAAATTTACTAATGTTTCATTTATTTGTCAACAGCAAATATAATTAAATAAATGATTAAATTGTGTATATTTGTTCTTGAAAGACAATATGATCCCGAGGCAAATATTTTATAAATACTTTCAGCTTCAAAAATCTTACAATTCATATACCATGATTTTTCACGGGTCTGAGTTACTAACAAATAACAGTAATAAAGAAAAGATAATACATTTTTATTTATACTGCATCTAAATACAGCATCAGAAGGATGTAACGTAATACTTTTGTGACATTTGAATGTCAAATTCAATTTGAAGATATTTGTTTTCAATGTGAATGCAACAATCGGAAATGTACAAGGTAAACATGTGATCAAGAAAAACATAAATGTCAGAAACATAATACTTTATTCGAATGAATTGTATTAAAATATATTATTGTTTAATAACGATGCATCGAGATATTTTGTGTGTGTTTTTGAATGTTGCATTTTCAGGTTTTGCATTGAAGCTTTCTGTTTTGCAGGACCAAGACTTCAAGACCAGGGACAAGGTTTGCGAAATCAATCGAGAACAAGACAGAAAAAATCAGAAACATTAATAACAGTAAATAGCGGTAAAGGTTTATTTGAAATTTTTGTTTTCATCCCTCGAACATTTACTCGTTTCTCTACATATCTATCATGCTAGGTATAAAGAGTATAAGTCTTTTAAGCGCCCTTGAGGTGATTTTCTCACGAAAACGGCGCTATATAAATAATCCAATCATTATTATTATTATTATAAGTCAAATAAATTACGTGGTATCAAAAAAAGAATCTAAAAAATATGTTTCATTAAAAATAGGCAATTGTTTCTAAATCACCAAATAGAAGTATTCACAGTTAATACATTTGCAAACGTTCTCCAGAAAAATTATTGTTTTTTTACTTGTACTCAAGAAGTTATAAACAATAATTCGCCAAAGTGTCCTATCCGTTAAAAATGTCCTGAAACGAAAAAATAATAATTCAAGCAATCGCTAATATTCATAAAATGTACACAACAATTTCACTTTGATATCGAACGGCAACAGAAAAATCATTGTTTTCTAATCTATCGCTTATACCTAAATTGTAATTTTCTTCATAAATACATACAATGTGTAATCATATAGGCCTGACAAGGGTTCATGCTGAATCGAAACCGGTTGGTGTTGCATATTTCTTTAAGTAATTAGTCAATAAAATAGTTTTCAAACAAACCATTTTTATTTGAAAAACAAAACACAATAAATTTTTTATTAACATTATATTTACGTATGTCTAACCACAAAATGATTTTTACCTGTGAAATATTATTAATAAGGTACATGTACCTTATATTTACAATAAATAGCTCAGAAGTAACTATGTGGAAAACCGATTTTCAACGAAAACAGAACATCTAATATCCATGTCTTCCTATGTTTAGCGTCGACTTAAATTTTGTTGAGAGTCGCTCTGTTTATATGTTCAGTAAGTGCTAGGTACATTCCATAAACTTTTAAGTTTACGTACTTCGAAATGGCTTGAGAAGTTATCTCAGCACGTCTTAAGGCCCCGTAGTAAGCGTTCGAAGATTGTTTGAAAGGGAGATATGAAAGTACGAATATTAGATGGAGCGCGCTAATATTAAAAAAACGATAATAATTGTGAAAATATTTAATAAAATATGACTCGTTTGAAACAGAAAAAAAATATCTAGACAAATGCTTTAGTTGCGTTTAAAGATGCACTGTGAATTTTTTCATACCTATAACATATTAAAAAACAGAACAAAATGGGTTATTAATAATTTTTGCGATTTTTTTTCTTTCTATCGAGGGAATTTCATATAATTAACGTTTCTTTATAATAAATGCAAAGATATAATCTTAAAAAATAACATATATATTTTTTTGGAACTTAAAAACTTAAAGAGTACTTAGCGAGAAACTTGTTAGAAATTGGGTATGCGGGCTTAAGTAAACATGTGTGTTACATAGTGCTTATCGCCTCAAAGAGACAGCCCAAAGAGTTTTATAATCGTTTATATAAGCGCGGAAATGCAGCGGTAATGCAATGCGTTATGTCATCTTCGCAACTAATCGTAATAACAAATAATAGCATTGCACTATACAGGTACCTACACTACAAAAAAGAGAATAATATTAGATTTCTTCACTCTAACGACTACTCTACATTGCTTTATATTTCAACATACCTTTTCACATCAAATCATAGAAAATAATATTCAACTAATATGTATAAATTTTTTGGCATATAAATCAGTATTTCAAACATCTACTGGTGATGAGTAATGAATAACCTAATAAAATAGTAAAAAATATAAATTTCATGACATAATAGATCAAGATTTGATAGTTTTTGTTGAGATTAACAAATAGGTTTATAATTGGGCAGATAGAGAGGTACACGTTGAAACAAACAAAAAAATACGAATCGATTTCAGAAATACGAGTTACTGCTGAGATGTTTTTACCGTGTCACTTATAATAAAATCGTTGGAGTATAGGTAATATCATTTTATAATTTTTTTATGTTGGGTATTCACAAAAAGAAGGATTATTTAGAAATTGATACCTCTGTTACTTAAATATTATCCCTCAGTCAACAGTTGAATATTCAGGCCGCACCTCTGGTATAGTTTTCAGGGTGGGTTCATCTCCTATTATAACTCACAACACCTGTTCGACCCATTGGCCCCAGTAGGTGAAGTAGGTGACCGAAGGGGTAGGAAGGGAAAGCGAGGGAATGTGTGTGCTGGGCGAGAAGCTATTTGTTTGTACGAGATATGGCTGCAGATAGCAGATAGGGAAAATCGATGGGGAAACCACGCGAGTTAACCTTACGTGTGTTGATGACCGCCGGGAAATCGATAGGCAAATACGTGGAATGTGACGTTTATGGTTTTATGTCATGGAGCATTGGAAGTATGAAGGTTATTGATGGATATTTATGTGTATGAAAAGCCATTTTTTATGTAACACCACACAACCTGCAAGAGCCAATGATATTTTGGTACCATAAATGCGAGGTTAGAAACACAGGGGCCTAACTATAAAATCTTGTTTTTTGAGTTAAGCTTGGTTTCGGTAATGCCATTATCAAGTTTATTAGTGACACGAAGCTCTATATCGTACATACAGCCATTTAAGAGATACATTCGGGCATATGAGCATTGCAATCTTTATTTGTGGTTATTTCAAAGCTATGTTTTTTGTAGATATGCCCTTATGATCCTAAACCCACGAATTGGTTTATAATAGGGAGAATACGAAAATGACAGAAGCAAAAAAAATCCTTCTCGTTGATAATTTCTATCATGTTTAATTTTTCTACGGATATTTATTTGTCTGTTTATAATGTTGAAGAACGTATTATATCTATATTGCTAAGCATATGAGTATAAATTAAAAACAGCAACTTCTATTCACCGTGACACCACAGATTTTACGCCAGTGTTTAAAATTGTTTTAGTTTTTGGCTAAAGACAATATGGGAGCATTTCCCTTTCAGCAACCAGTATGAATATAATTTTTCACACTTATGTTTAGAATTCTAGAGCGTTCACATTTTCCAAAAGCTTTCCTTATAAAAATGCAGTCTTTTAATGGTTTTGGCTATTGACTGATTATTACGGGCTTCATAAGCATTTTGTTTCCATTCCTGGAAATGACATGATAACACTATTATATCTTTCGTTATCGATACTGCAAACATCAATGATTCATACTCGTGCAACAAAACTCTACATTAAACAATTGACAGAATAGATAACTATGCAACTTTGATGCCAACGAGGCATGCATAATTAATAGATAAAATTTTGCGTGACATTGTTATCACAGATCTAACACGTCTGATATATTCAGTATCCAATGGTGAAATGGCCTACGCCTTTGAATTTGAGTCATAATTAACTGACCCGTTTTTTCAACATATGTACAGGCAATGTAGCCAGGGTATTGTAACGTTTGGCGAATCTTATTTACATCCAATGCAGGTTCTTGCAGAATGGATAATTACAATCAGAAGGTGTGTTTTAATAAGGCCAAACAGCGCATGGCGCAAGAAAAAAAACTTCAACTCTGCTGAATAAGGTGTTATGTATTATAAGCGCTTTGGCTCCTTTGCTTCTTAGCGCCTTGGCAAGTCGGTGCCCGGAGCAGACTGCTCCAATTGCGCCTGCACAGGAAGGGCCCTGAGTGGTAATAACTCCAAAGAAGTCATTCAGTATTTTATTGCAGAAACTGACATTACTGGTAGTTTGGTTTTATCTGGTAGTTTAATGCAAGATTTTTAATCCGAAATCAAAACCTAACCTGAAATGACTTAACTTAATTGACTGATCGTAAGCCTGTCAGGCCCTGTTTTAACTTGTTTCGCATTTCGTCCATCTGTAAATTTGTATGCACTCTCCGTTCCCGTTGCAAGATGGTAGCCGTTTTAATGGTTCAAGAAAGATTCTTTTTTCAAATGTAAATTCATTGTGTTTATTTGGGCTTTCTTATTGGCATTTTTTCAATTCTATATAATATAGTACCTACCTGCCTGGAGAAATTTTGAAAAAAGAATTGAAAAAAGAGATATATTTATTTGGAAAAATGTATAATTCCTTATTTGAAATTAAAAAAGCCACCTAAAATATCTGCTTTATAATTCAGTAGATAGTAATTACAAATCTTATGATTTCAGATACACTTACAAATTTTATGATTTCAGATGAATTTTTAGTTTTCATGTATTAAATAAGAGAAAATAATATGTATTGACGCAAGGTCTACTAATAAATTATTATAAGCAATAATTAGTGGCCTGTAATATCATTACAAATTGAAAATATCTCCCGAGTAAAAATAAATGCCGCCGACGGGAATTGAACCCGCGCCTTCTGATGTCCGGTCAGACGCTCTGGACCACTGAGCCACGTTTGTTAGTTAATGACTCCAAAACAATCATTATTTGATTACAGAATAAAATCATATAAAACGTTGTGAATAGGTAATAGCAGGCTAATTACAACGTTTTACTTTAGCCCAGGAAGTCTAGTTTAGTCTAGGAAGTCCATCGAACTAAAACTATTGTTGGTAGCTACATGAAAAATTCACGTGGCAAGGTCGTAGAAGAAAATCGATCGTCCTAAGTACACGGTAAACGCAAGACAGCGGTTTACGGTTTACGGTTTACGGTTTACGCGACGGCATACGAGCTTTTAACGTAAACCCCACGTACCGAATATATACAGGATTTTCCAATAAGAGGTGTTATTTTGATATTCAATCGTAAAAGATCAATGGTTTCGTTGCTTGTGTGGGACTTAGCGCCGTCAAATTGAAAGTAAACGTTGTCCAGATCAATACCATCCAATTCCGGCCATGAAAAATCATTAATCATTTCTAGATAGCGATCCATTCACCGTAACTATTGCTCGAGCCTCATTTTCGAAAAAGTAAGGTCCAATGACTCCACCGGACCATAAACCGCACCAAACAGTCACACGTTGAGATTAGAGAGGCTTTTCAACAATAAATCTTGGGTTTCCCGAGCCCCACGCGACAATTTTGCTTGTTGACGAAGCCACCGAGGTGGAAATGGGCCTCATCACTCAAAATGATTTGCATTTGATTCACTCAAGTGAATTTTAATAATTTCAATGCGTTGTCAAAGCGTTTATCGTTCCAGTTTAATTAATGGCGTAGTTTCCACTTGTCAAATGTCAAAAAATGACAGCTTTAAAAGTAACATCTACCGAAATAGCGGGCTTTTAAAAATAACACCTCCTATTGGAAAACTCTGTACATCGGTGATTACAGAAGACATAAAGTTTACTCTATACTACTGCATAACACGTTTCTATATGTGTGAAAATCAATAAAAGTTCACGTAAAGGTTTTTTCTCAGTAGATCTTGTGGAAATAAAGTTATTTTACTATGCTAATGTAAGCCTTGAGGGTTATTTATCTTGGGCACATCAAAGGCGATAGGAAAGATTTATATTTAGTTCTCCATAAAACGGATATACACCAATATATTAGGTAGATTACAAATTTGAGGTACGTGTAAGTATAAAAAGGTAATGGAAGCAGTTTTAGTATTTTGTGGCATGCGTCAAAAGATGAACTGCCTGTAACTGACGTTGTAAATGTCGATGGTCAATGCAAAACCGCACTCTGTTGATTGAAGCTTTATAATAGGCAAAAGTCCTCTAGCATTAAAGTAATTAACTGGAAAGGGCTGAAGAATCATATTTTTCATTTTTTTTTACATTTACATTGTAAAAATGTATTTTTTTGCTAGAGAACTATTGTTTTACATTGCAGTTTGCTTCAGGTTGAAGATAACGTGAGTTCATTTTTAATTACAGCAGTTCCAAACAGATTAGTGCTATAAGGCTAATCAATAATTGTTTGTTTGTTATGTCAACACCCCGATATTTTTCATTTTTCCTTAGGTCAGATATCTAAGATATTTTCTCATTTTTATTATGTTATTCTTATGTTTTTTATACCTATGTAATACGAATTTTAGATGGAAACTTTACTGGTTCATGCAAACATGTAATTATTTAAATAAAATATGCTTAACTGTTAGTTTTCCCAATAAACTATAATAAAAAATGTTAATTTGATGTTTTTAGGTTTTAAATGAAGTATATATTACCGTGGTAGATTTTTTAGGTTGTTTTGTTGGAAATCGGAGACTGATAGCGCGGGAGGGGTGGGAATATGTTCACATCGTTTTTTCTTTCACAAGTTTTCTAATTTCCAGTTTTGGAGACCTACCTCAAATGTCTTTATTTTGGCCGTGATGTATGCCAGCAAGGTCCCACGTGATTATGGAGATGGTGGCGATAATATGTGTAATCTTCTCATTAATCTTCTCGTAATATTAATCTCGTAAACATATCTCTAGCACTTAATCCTGGGTCGATCATGAACTACTATTTTTTATTGTAATCCGCTCACGAACCATCAATGAGCGATTGGGTTACTTTATCAAAAAGGATTCGACCGTCAGCAGACCTCAGGGCTCGCGACAGCAGCCGTGGTGGTGTGGCTAGCAGCCATAGATGTATTCATTTTGTAAATCATTTCGAATCTTGCTCTCGCGACAAATACAGATGGTAGATTCCTGACATGAAATATAAAATAGGCTAGCATTTACCTACTACGTTCCTACGTCGAAAGAAAGTACCCCGTCAAAGATCAGAAAACTATACGGCATTTATGTGTAAAAGTAACCGATCATTGAGCGGGTACTCTCTACCTGTAAAATGATCGATCGACCCAGCTCTACTATTTGTGTGTTGTATTTTAAGTCACACTCAATATTCAACATTTCTGCGAAAATACAGCAGAAAACAATATTTTGAAATTATTTTAGTGATTCTGTCGAAATAGTGAATAATATTGGACCTTTCATACGCCCACATCATACTGCCACCAATTACCATGGTTTGTTATACACTCATTATACATTATTCTGACGCACTTTTCAGAGGCGTGTTTGGTAGCGAAAGTTTGGCACAGAATTAAATACGAATTACCAGTGAAAATATCGCGATCCCATTCGGCCGACAGTGAGCACTTTACCGCCTTCATTCGGCTAATTTATTGCCGGTGGCCGAATGCCGGTTATGACTTGTGGTTTGAATTGAATTAATGGAAAAGTAAACGTAGTTTTGATTTATTGGAGAGTACGTACTGTTTGGTAGGAGAATGAATGATATATACCTGGTTTTATTTGTAGTTTTATGGTGACAAAGACCTCACCAAACTTATGATGATAATTTAAATTAAACACATTAATGAAAAATACATTTTTCGTCCATTTAACTATAAAAAAGAGAGTTTTGGTGCAGTGATGAATTTCGAATGTAACTTTTATTTCTTGCAAGAAATAATAGTTTATTCGATAGAAATAAAGAGAATATTTTATTTTATTTTAGTTTATATTATAGAAACAAATAGTACATGATTTACAGAGATGAAACAATATACAGGAGTAAGATATTTCATACTGGGCACCTATGATATGTTTCCTTGTAATGTCTGCTAAGTGGTATGTTTATTCCTTAATTACCAGGTGATATGTGTGGTATATAGGTGTGTGTGTGTAACGTGTGTAATGTATGTGTGAATGTATGTGCATTGAACAGATTAAATTATTGACATAATGCCACGTTTGAATTTTGGCAGTGAATCCTTCAAAAATATCAATGTTAGAGTTAAGACAAATATTATTTAGAGTATGAAGAGCTCAGTTAATTGGCGAATTAGATACTGAATTTGTTTTATAATTAAGCGTGTGGAATAGCACTGTATGTCGTGTACGTCTCAAAGGTATGTTAAAGCTAATAAAGGACAGAAGACAGAAGTTCGGCACAGTCAATGTCATTGTTTAAAATTCTGTGTATAAATATTAAGTCACTGCTCGTATTAAAATAATAGTATTAAATAATGAAATATGAAATTGATAAGCACAAATACCATAACAACAGCAAATCTAGTTAGTAAAAATATAGCTATTATCAAAATCAATAAGTGTTTGTTATGTTATAACTGTCGAATAAACATTATAATATTTCAGATAACTTGATAAAATAGGACAATGGTAAACAAGTCAGGATGGCCGAGCGGTCTAAGGCGCTGCGTTCAGGTCGCAGTCCACTTAGGTGGGCGTGGGTTCGAATCCCACTTCTGACAAATCCTTTTTTCTTTTTTCTCAATATAAACATAAACTCGATTAAATAGCTTATTCACATCCCTCCCCCCGTCCCTTTCCCTCATTTCACTTTTTCAAAATGAATTGGGGTCATTGCACCTTGCTGGCGACTAGACAAATAGTTTTATTATATTTTTGTTGCTGAATTTGACATAATTGATTTTAATTTTAGACCATGCGTAGGTAAATGAGTATTCACTGTTATGTTTCCATGCGAAGTTAGGTACAGGCGTACAAGTAATTTTAATAAATATAGATTCATTACGACACGTGGGAGTATTGGGTTCAACACCCAATGTTCCACGTGGGAGGATCTTTACATGTTTACCTTCTATGTAATTCAATAGATTGAAATTATAGATATACTCTTAAAAGCATTTTTCAAAGTTTTACACTTATAATTATGAAGCCATTAAATTTAAAATATATCGAAATCTTTGTATTAAATTACGAGCAGTGTAAAAATGCAAATATTATATTCATTTGTATCAGTAACTAAAGATGAAGAAAAAAAAATACAAAAAATAAATAATTACAGTACCTACGTTTAGAAACTCCATGAAAGTATTTCTTGTAGTTTTTTTTAACGATAAATAATGTCCTAACTAATGAGAAAGTCTTAAATGATTAAAAAGTCCTAAATAATGAAAAAGTCCTAATTAATGAAAAAGTAATAATTAATGAAGAAGTCCTAAATATTAAAAAAAGTCCTAAATAATGAAAAAGTCCTAATTAATGAAAAAGTAATAATTAATGAAAAAGTAATAATGAGAATAATAATAATAATAATAATAGAGTAATAATAATAATAATGAAAAAGTCCTAAATAATGAAATTCTTTTAAATTTAGTAACTAAAGTAAAACTAATATTTGAAAAGTATTCCATATTTTTGGGTCTTTTAATATGATACCTCACAAGAGTCCCGACTGCCCGGGACCAGTGAGACTATGAAATTCCTAATGCGATATGTTGTGAGGCCGACAGAAGTGGTGATGGAAAGGAGATGGGAAGAAAAAGGTTGGGAAGTACAAAGTTAGTGCCAACTAGTTTTAGGCACTTTATGAGTAGGTACCAAAATTGGTTAAATAAGATCTGGTAAAAGAGGAAGGTAATGATATAGATTAATGTAGACCTGCAGTGGTAGTTACTCTCAGTATCGCCCTGGTGAAAAATCATCATTTAGAACATTACTAAAAATGGATTTAGCTGTATTTGGTGACCAAATATGAATAGCTCAGTTCTTCCCAACCTTCAACCTTCTCTTCTCCATTCTCTTCATCTCACAACATACCCCAATTGGGGATGCCATATTTATAATGGCTCTGGATCGTTGAATCTCATTTGCGAAAATTTAAAAAGGAGAGAAGAGACCGAGAGGAAATCAGTGGCGTATACAAAGATTTAATACATTATTTTTTAGTATAAAATTATTACTAATAATTAACATTTTACGCTAGTAAACAGCGTAATTACATGCTTTGTGGCTTTCAACTAAAAAGTATCATTTCTGCAATATAATCAATTTAAAAGTTGCATAAAAACATGCAATATAAAACATATTTTTAGTTTTGAAGAATTCACCATAAAAATGTAGACTCGTTAAACAAAACGGTACTAAACGAATAATTACGTAGTTTTGCATAAGATCATATCTATTTTGCATAATCGTTGAATTAATATAATTATTTTTTCCATGGTCCGCATTTTGCGAAATTACTTTAATGGGCAGTGCTATAAAAACATCAAAATGGACTTAATGCATACTTAAATTATATAATATGGTGGATATATTATATTATAATATATTACAATGTAATACAATACAATACAATAGAATACAATACAATACAATACAATACAATACAATACAATAAAATACAATACAATACAATACAATACAATACAATACAATACAATACAATACAATACAATACAATACAATACAATACAATACAATACAATACAATAAAATACAATACAATACAATACAATACAAACAATACAATACAATACAATACAATACAATACAATACAATACAATACAATACTTTACAATACAATACAATAAAATACTATACAATACAATACAATACAATACAATACAATACAATAGAATATTATATAATATATATCTACGATATCTTACGATGTCGATTTACCTATTACCCCTGATACCTACGTATAACGTACCCAAATATGCGAAATATTTGATTTTGACATAACAAGTTCTGTAAAGTTACAAGCACTACGAAAGTAATGCAAAATTAATGTGTTTTTGATTTGAAAATTTCATCACTCAGAAATATTTTAGATGATTCATTTACTGCAAGTAGATCAAATCTTAACCTTTGAAAGAGTAGAGCATTTTTTCGCAAGTCTTTTTATAAGCCTAGAAAAAAAATAAGCATCAGACCTATAAAAACTTATTAAACTGCAAAATATCCTACTTACGAACACCTTTTCGCTTATGATTTTATTGAATAGTGTGGTAAAATAAGTTTTTTGGAAAACTAAACTAGAACTTAAATAAAACACATTTTTGGCGATTTATTTTTCTTGCATAAATCAAAACAGTCGGCTAGTGTTCAGGCGAAGCTAAATGCCAAATCACTATTTTGATTAATCTTTATAACGAATCGGTGTACATTATGAATACCAAAAAATATGATTTAGATAAATTGAAGGCTTTACTATCGTTTAGCTTGAGTAGAATACAAATAAAAATATAAATAACTCAATAAAGTAAATAAATGTAAACTACAAAAAAAAAATTTTTTTCAATAAAAATGTGTGAAAGCGTAAAGGAAACAACTTTAAAAAATACAGTATTATAGCTAAGATTATCTGTGACAGTTTCACTTAATTAACTTTTATTCTTTCTTATAAAATTATTTACAAAATAAATAAAAATCAGTTTTGTTGCTTGAAATCGAACGTTTCTAGACTCCGTTTGTCAAGCGATTTTAATGCCTATTACCTACAATGTAAGGTATACCAAGAAAATACAAATATTTGGCTTGTAGCTTCCTCTTAAGCAGGAATTTAAACCTATTAGCGACCGATTACAAATGTCACGACGTGGTACATCGCCTTAACTATATGTTTGATAATGAATTCCTATAAAATATACATATCACGTTATTATAACATTTCAGACGTTGCGTTGTTTGAAAAACATTACGATTGTTTGATTTTGAAATGTTACGTTACTCACCCATTCGTTTTTCATCAAATGTTACTACATTATATAATAATTATACGCTATGAAATTGCTAACTTCTATATAATGTAAAGCACAGAGATTGCACTGCATTTATGCAATTGAGGTTATAAATAAAAGCACACTTATATACTCTTTAGACTGTGGTCATAATAGCCAGTAATTCCTTCGTACTCTCACGGATATTATCTGAATTCGCAAGATGTAAGTCCAGGAAATGTAATGGAAACCATAAGAGCTTATGGATTACGACAGAGCCTATTTAATAAAGCATTATAATATTATGTACGGTGCAAACACTTGTAATATATTATGAATTTATAATTACAAGATATTATCTAAAAGTTACGACCACCATGTGTCATATTTTATGATATTACTGTCAGTACTATAATAAATGTTATAGCTAGCAATAAATAATAACAATTTATTATGTGTTATCTTGCTTACCTGTGCTCACTGCTAATTATTTTGTTTGTCGTTTTTATTTTTTAGTGTCGATCTGCTTTCAAACAATCAAGCTGAGCGATCGATTGTTTGAAATGTAGCTCAGACTCATACTTCGCCATCAGTATGGCGACTGAGCGAAATTTTCGCTAAGGCGTACACTCTAATACTGTTCAATCCATGATTTAATAAAAATTTCAAGTTGTAAATCGTCATCGAAATTGCACCTCTTCAACACTAAATTAAAACATTTTCTTATTCGCTAAATCTATTTATGTAAAGAAGAGTGTCAACAGTTCTACAGTTTTCAGTTTTATTCAGAGATTGATGAAATTTTGCACACCTGACCTTCAAAACAACTGGATGGGCACTGTCTAGATGAGATTAAAAAAACACACCAACCACTTTTCATTTTAAACCACGTTTCGGACAGCATTGCATTGTTCATCATCGGGACATCCACACATCTAAAGAATGAGGTAGCGCATCTTCGGGACATCCACACATCTAAAGAAGGAGGTAGCGCAACACGGCATAATACTCCAAAAACCATAATAAATAATATCTCTCAATATTTTGACAAATTGCTTTTATTTTCGTTACCAATGCTGTTATTGATTTCTAAGTAAAATATTGAAAACAATTAATACGAAATTGATTAATGAAAACATTAATAAGCCACAAAGAACATGGAAAACAATCAATTCCATTCTATCAAATAGCTCGCGAAACCCAACAATAGCTTGTAAATCTCTAGTTATAAATGACAAAGAAGTAAAGGGACCAAAAGAGATTGCAACTGCATTTAACACATTTTTTCTCTCAGTTGGGGAAAGTTTAGCATCAGTCATAAAAACCTCAAAAACTGATGTAAATACGATCTACACGGAACCTCAAGCAAAACAATCTTTTAACATGATCAGGACAAATAAAAAGGAAATCTTACGGATCATATCTAACCTTAAGTCTAAAGCAGCAGCTGGTTCCAATGGTGTAACCTCTCTCCTTCTCAAAAACTGCAAGGGTGAACTGGTGGATGACCTCGTTTACTTAATAAATCTCTCTCTATCAAAGGGTATATTTCCAGATAAACTAAAAATTGCAAAAATTATTCCTGTACATAAAGATGAATGTAAAAAAAATGTCCAAAATTATCGTCCAATCTCTATACTTCCAGCTATCTCTAAAATTTTTGAATGTGTCATTAAAGAAAGACTATTGAAATATCTCGAACACAACAAAATTCTCACGTCAAAACAATATGGTTTCAGACGACGATCTAACACTAAATGTGCAGCCTTCGATTTTATATCAAATCTGCAGAAACATATAGATGACGGTGATTTTACGGCGGCAATATTTATTGATCTAAAGAACGCGTTTGACACGGTGGATCATAACGTATTGATCGAAAAACTGAAGCATTTGGGTATTGTTGGTACACCTCTGGAGCTTTTCCGATCGTACATATCAAATCGCTTTTCGGCAGTAGAATTTGGAGGAGAAATGAGTGAATTAGGTAAAATAACATGTGGAGTACCACAGGGATCCATTCTTGGACCGTTGCTATTCCTAATCTACGTGAATGACACAACAAAGTGGGGTATTAAAGGAACTATACAACTTTATGCTGACGATACGGTAATTTTTTTAAATAAACTGAACCTAGCGGAGCTTGAAACGGAGATGAATGCTGATATTTTCCATCTCACAAACTGGTTGAGAATAAACAAACTAACTCTTAACGTAAAAAACCCATTATATACTTTTCGGTAACAAGAAAAATTTCAGCCTCGATATTAAAATTGGAGACAACTGCCTCGAAAAGAAAATGAACACAAAATATTTGGGTCTGATCGTAGATTCCCAACTCTCGTGGGATCTCCATATAAATCATATAAAAGAGAAAATTACCTCTATAACTGGTGTAATATATAGGCTTCAAGGATTACTACCCATCCCTTTACTAACTTCAGTATACTATGCCATGGTACATTCACACCTTTCCTATCTCTGCTGTATCTGGGGTTTTGCCTCAAAGAAATTGATAGCTGACCTGCAGGTGATTCAAAACCGAGTTCTCAGAAATGTGTTTGAACTTCCATGGGACACTCATGTTAAGGACATCTATTCAGTTTCTGGTATCCTTTCAATTACAATCCTTCCTAAATATGAAATCACAAGTACCATCCTACAAATTACCCAAAAATCAACTCACACCAACATCAAGCCACTTTACAATCAAGACATCCACAACCACAATACTCGAAATAACAATAAAATCCGCATTCCTCAAACACACACTACAAAATATGGGTTAAAATCACTGAACTATATTGCCTATACACTATATAATTCGCTTCCAGATATGTACAAACACATCCACCATAGTAAAAAATTGCAAAGCAATGCTTTAAAAGAATATTTTTTAACTACATTTAAAAATGAAAATATGTAACTGTGTTGTCATTTCTTGTTGTATCTGATCCATGTTTTTTTTCTCTTTCTTTCTGTACTCGTTTTCTATTGTTGTTTGTTCTACTTAACGTGTCATTATTTTAATTTTTAAATTTTTATGCTGTATTGAATGTGAAACTTATATTTGATATCAAAATACCGTTGTAAAACTGTACCTACTACCTCCTACATATGAATTGTAAGTTCCTCCTGCCCTAAAAGGAATTCTGTAACTCATCGGGATTGCTCTAGCAAGAAATAAACACAATAAAAAAATATATATATATTACAATGTAAAGTTTTCCTACTTGTTGTAAAGTTAAAATTTGACTAAAGCTTGTTTCTTGTTAAATTGGAGTAGTTTTTCGCAGATCGAAACAATACATTTATTTTCAAACTCGCGTTAAAAATGTAAACAATGTTTGTTTTCTCAAATAACACACATTTATTCGCAATAAGCATTTAATTTATGTTAATTGAATACTTCAAAAATTTTACGTTGACACATTTTTATTATTGATTTCTATTGGAATTACGCTTAATAAAAACGGTAATGATGAAATCCTTCGCTAAGAGTATCGCTACAAGGGCATTTTTATTAATTTCAGCGTTCGATTAGTTTTAATTGGTGAAAGCTACCGGTGGTATATCATGATAATTTGTGTATAATATACCTACGTACGAAGCCTATTTTACAAAATATATAATACTGGGTAGAACAGAGTTGGTGAAGAAGAAATATTCATTATTAATTGTTTTAGGTACCTACTTAAAATAAATAATAAATTAAAAGCTAGTTCTCCACCCATATATGTATATGTTTATGTATACAAAATCAGCCTGCATATGTTCGCAAAACTCTAAAAGTAGTCAAGCGATATCGCTTAAAATTTCAAAGTTTGTTCTTATTAGTGCCAGGAGTGTTTAGAGAGTTGTTGGAACGGTAGAATAAAGAATACTTAACGCAACATCTCTGCACCGTAATAAGATACGGAGTCGAATTAATGTCTATGTAATGTAGTTATTTAATTAATGTCTATGTAATGTAGTTATTTAATTAATGTCTATGTAATGTAGTTATTTAATTAATGTCTATGTAATGTAGTTATTTAATTAATGTCTATGTAATGTAGTTATTTAATTAATGTCTATATAATGTAGTTATTTAAAAGTAACATTGTGGTAAACAGTAGTAAATGGTAGAAGAAATCGGAGACGACAATTCAATCAAATATTTAAGTGTGGTCAATTGCGGCTTTTGCGAGAAGGACATTAAAATATGTATAATGAAGCATTGCGTGGTGCACTAGTAGTACAGGGTTTTCCAATAAGAGGTGTTATTTTGAATAGCCCGCTATTTCGGTAGATGTTACTTTTGAAGCTTTAATTTTTTAACATTTGACAAGTAAAAACTACGCCATAAATAAAAATGGAACGATACATGCTTCAACAACGCATTGAAATTATTAAAATTCACTTGAGTGAATCAAATGCAAATCATCTTGAGTGATGAGGCCCATTTCCACCTCGGTGGCTTCGTCAACAAGCAAAATTATCACATTTGGAGCTAGGAAAACCCAAGAGTTATTGTTAAAAAGCCTCTTTATTCTCAACGTGTGACTGTTTGGTGCGTTTTATGGTCCGGCGGAGTCATTGGACCTTACTTTTTCGAAAATGAGGCTGGAGCAACAGTTACGGTGAATGGATTGCGCTATTGAGAGATGATTAAAGATTTTTTATGGCCGGAATTGGATGGTATTGATCTGGACAACGTTTACTTTCAATAAGACGGCGCTACGTGCTACACAAGCAATGAAACTACTGATATTTTACGATTGAATATCACAATAACACCTCTTATTGGAAAACCCTGTATATATTTCTTACTGCAGCCACAATAATTGGAAAAAAATTGTGAAAAACAGTATTGTATCTTACTTTTAGAAAAATGAATAGATTTTTAAAAGATCAATAAGGTTATTGTAGATTTAACGTGGTGAGCTGCAAAGCCTTTACCTACAAATAACAGACAGGAAAAACTGTCAAATTTCATGACGACAGAGCTTAGTGGTTCTTTTATGAAATTTCAAAATCATAGATTTTCTGTTATAAATTTATTTATTTATATAAATACGCCTAAAAAGGCTTTGACATAAAAATGATACATGATGCAATGTACTTAGGAGAATATCTGTATTATACAGGAGAAACTGACAGTAAATAGATGTTATCCATTGTAAAGTAGGTACAAAATACACAGTTGTAAAATTGTGATTACAAGTACCTATAATGAAAAATATTAAGAAATGATTAAAAAAAAAACTAAATACGAACCAATATTAGTAAAACGTAAGAGTAACATAAAGTAAAAAAAGAAATTACAACAACACTACATATAAGACAAATCATTAAAACTAATATAATAACGCTACTCTAATTTGTAGGATTCGACAAAGTGTTGGTATAGATTATGATTAATTCTATAAATGGAGTCAATAAATAAATCAATAGCACCCCCATACTTGTTGCCCAGATCATTGCATCTTATTGGTCAGTGAGAGGGTATTGAGTAAAGGTAATACAATTATTATTACAATAAGAAAACCAAATTTTCAAGGTCAGATATTGATATACGAGACCTATTACAATGAAATAACCTATTATAAAAAAAGTAAATCTGAATGTGACTTTTGAAAATTACCAACTGTCTTTTTGCTAATGATGGCAGAATAGGTACCATAAGTGGTCAGCATATAAAGCGAGTTTCAAGGAAGTTTTGCAAGGAGTGAGATCACGGTGTGGATGATGTAAACGACAAATCAAAAAACCTCAATGAGGATCTTCGAGGAGGTCAATCCGTGGATGACTCATATGCAAACAAGGCAAACCAGAAATGAAATGGTTTCATCGATACATTACACATGATAACATAAAAGTAGTCTATAAACCACCGCCTTCACGTATTTCTTGAATCGGATATTTAGCTGTTACAGCTTACTCCTACGTAAACCTGCTGGCCACTTGGTTGCTGGAACTGAAGACAAAAACAGATGAAATTGTGTTGCAAACGTGTCCGTGTTTCAGAAGTAAGCTCAATTTTTCCTTACTTCAGGTGAAATCGAAAAACACGTTTTCAATTTCCTAAATTCTTTCTTGAGCAGATCATCAATATCATTTGGCCTGAGACGAAATGTCTCATTTAAACTGGGCTGATTTATTGAAATCTTGTCAAAAACGTGATGGAAATCCATTTCCTGATAAAATATGAGTGCATTAAGAATATATCGGTATACATGTTCATAAAGGTGTGCTTTTCCTGATAAATATGATGACAAAATTAGATTAAATTATGTTTTTTTATGAACACGTGTTCAGCCGTCCTATGTATACGTTTTGATACGTTTTACCGATACTTTGATAGGAAATCTGTCAATTTATTAGTTAAAGGCTTGCAGTCCCGTTTTTAACAGGAATATTAATATTTTGACCAGATTCTTAATAAATTAGCAATATTTATATCAGTAAGTTTTCTCCATGTATGATTTCGTGACCGATTTTTGTCCCTCATATATACACCTGGGCTCCAACCGAGTTGAGTTGTAATGTAATATACACTCCACTTCAAAACAACGTTCAGTTGTCTCAGGTCGGATAATTAGTCTCTGATCCTGCCTTTACACGCGTCAGTATTTTGTACCACTATTTTCTGATCAGTATACCAGTATTTGTATGTTTTTAAAAGATCTCAGTATTGTTGGTAATGTTGTCAGAATCCCGAACAGCACGCTTTTAACGTAATGGATCCGTAAAGAAAAGCCTGTGTTGCTATGTTTTCGGCGTTCGGTACAAAGAAACTAGTGAAGTGTAAACGATGGTTGAACGACAGGCTTCTCGAAAAAGATAAATTCTCACATTTGAATTTAATGGATGAAATTTGAATGAAATCGGAGGACTACGCTCTGCAGACAAGGCAGCACCGTCTTCAGTATTGGGATACGTGTCGAATCCGGTATGTCAAAAATCGTGGGTTCAAGTCCAGTCACTGCGTATGTCGGAGCAATACCGGCACAAACTTTCATCCTTACTCTTTAAAACAAGAATAAGATGGCGGCGCTGTATTTATTTTTAGTCAAGTAATTGGTGTTTAATTGCCCCGACAGAAATTGTCATTTGAGAGCGATTGCCTCCCCTCACCCAGCATTAATTATTAAAGGGTTTTCACAACAAAGTTTTCTTTCAAATCAGTAAGAACCAGATGTATTTATATATTCGGTGGTTGGCTGCTTACTTCATGTACATATTGTATGTGGAACTGAACAGGACAAAGAGAAAACAAAATCATAGAATTGATTGGTAGAAACCCACGCCTTGACACCTCGGCGATTCAAAATTTTATCTGGACTGAAATGAAGCAATCGTTAATCGATAATTCGAATGTAGGTGGCCGAGTAAAGTTTTAAAAAGCCTTCAAATTGCAAAATGTCTGTCATGCAAAAAATGTAGAAGGTAATGAAAATAGCTTGGTAATTTATTTAAAACTACCTGACATGTACTCGGCGTTGCTTGGGTTTGAGGTTTTGTTTTGGGTTAAGTAATTCTTAAGTTGTTTTATATTATAGTATGTATTCGTAATAACTCAAAGTATATAGTATGAATGTGACGCATGGTGCGCAGACAGGATTTATCGTCCCGTGTGTAGCAAAAATGTCACTTCTTGAATGACGGGAAATTCTGAATATCTCTCAGCACTTGTAAGCTTTGTGTATGTGTTCAAACTCGCCCTGTGTTCACACCTCTCCATCAAGAGAGAAGAAAAGAACAAATTAAGTATCTTACAAGTAGAAATGTTTAAAAATCGTTGGTATTATTATTAATTCGAACGCCGACAACTTTATACTAATTAATGACAAATTGGTGTAAATTCATAACCTTCTTTTGGGCGAAATAGAAAATATTTTATAATTTAAATCAATACAAAGTCTTGAGTGTATGATTAAAACAATGTCTATAAATACATAGTTACAGGTATTAAATCTTCAATAAATGTATAGTAATACTCTGGTAACATGCACGAAATAAGTAACGGGTATCATTAAAATTAATTTATTTATATAAACGTTAACACACTTATTACGATGAAACACGAAATTGTACGAATTTTATACTGTTGTGTATGAAAATAAACAATACCTAAACAATACCTCAGCTTTAAACTTCTGTCTGTGTTTAAATACTGAATGCGGCTTTTTTGACCGGAAACAATTGGAAGCAAGGATTTAAATATTTCAAATTTGGCCCTCGAGAAATAGGTTAAGCACATCGGTATTGTACGTCAATGGATAAAAGCCAGTCAACTTGCCATCATTTAGTTCTAGTGAAATTCAATTAATTAGATACGAAGTACAGACGCAATAGCCATTTTTAAAAATTGCGGAATATTTACCACCCTCTTCTAATAACTTTTCACGTGATTTTCTTTATCTACATTTGTATTATTTTAGTATTTTGGCATATTTACCCATATTGAGTTATTTTAATAGAGAAATAGTACCTACTACACAAGTGTTTAACATTCGTTCCCTTTTGAACTAATATAACAACATATTGACGAATCTAATTGTATAAGCAAGATCTTTGGCCCAGGACACAGTTTGACAAGTTCCGGGTTAAAGACTCTCAAAGTAGCGAAAATATAACTGTGTACGATTTTTTTTTACATGTTAATTAATGAAAAAAATAAACATGTAAAAACATATATTTTTTTATTATAATAACTATTTTATGTTTTAAAATATCTTTTAAAACTTTGTATATGTTTTTTTTGTTTTCACTACGAATTGAACCTACCTCCCCAGAGACTGAATAAAATAAGTGAACACCGCTAACGGCTCTAACACCTAAGCTAAATCCCGATTGTATAGGACCAATATTTATTTCGTATATTAACTGCTGTAGATTTTTAAATATAGTGTCGTCAAATTTCAGAAAAATTCTCGTATGACCGCGTGTGTACACGGAGAAAACTTACTGATATAAAATATTGCTAATATATTAAAAAATCTTTTCAAATTATTCAGATTCTTGTAAAAACGGGATTGCAGGACTTCAATTGAGCTGCTTCTATATTGTATGAATACGATGCTTTAAAATGAAAGCGTTGCTAAACTTACCTTAATTTGATTAGTAAGTAGATATGTATAGCAAGGCACTACTTAACCACCCCCTTCCTCCCATCCTTGCAATGTCGCAGCTTACGACATTTCCTTCATCTTACAGCAATCGCCAAGAGGGGGTGCTATCGTTCTAATGACTCCGGGCGATTCAACTCGTGGATATTCATGTAAAAAAAATTTACTGCAGAACAAATAAAATAACA
The DNA here is from genome assembly GCF_061612785.1 of Hesperophylax consimilis. Taxonomy (NCBI): domain Eukaryota; kingdom Metazoa; phylum Arthropoda; class Insecta; order Trichoptera; family Limnephilidae; genus Hesperophylax; species Hesperophylax consimilis. The sequence continues at coordinate 15,182,553 of NC_142857.1, forward strand.
ATCAGAACCAGTTTCAACTAGGAACGCTTATCCCAAAAAAAGTTAGGCAACACAACATTTAAAATTTTCGTCATTACTCAGTTGACCGATTCAATTGTTCCGTAAGCCATAAATCAGCTTAAAGATCGTATTCATTACCTTTAATCGACCAGGTGGCCTTGCGGGTGCACTATTGCCAAAATCAAGAGATTGCTGACCCAAAGTATACTTTTCTTAATACAGTCATCAGTTTGATTGTGTTAGTAATAACAATTGGGAAATAATATCGTTTATAATGACATCACTATCTTTCAGTACCTTTCGATTGGAGATGGATTGAGAATAATGAGATGACTAACGATGCTTCCAAAAGGTCAAAACGGTACCGTTATCAAATCTTCAGGATCTTTTTGACCCGATTAGCAATGTTATGACTAATAATATTCAGGTTTTTGAAGGAAGGTTGTGTGGGATGTGCATAGTGCAATACCCAACCCGAAATACATACAAATGCTATACAAAGCGCTGCAATATCACGGGAGCCCAAACAGTAATAATTTATGCGCTAATAATCGAAAGCTTCGCACTACACCAGAAGAAATAACGGGATAATGAGTTCAATATCTCTGCAACACAATGTCGTCATCATATTAACGGGGCAATAGATTTTTAAGAGTCACGTGATTAAGTCAGTGCCATCGAGCTACGACAGTTTGCGAATGGCGGCGATAATTGTTGGTACTAGCTGATATTTCTGATTTGTTTGTTGTTTTACCGCAAACATATTAAATGAACAGTGATTAGACTATTTTAAAAAGTTATGTTTATACAGCGACAGCACTGACTTTCCGAATTCGATTTTTTTACTTAAAATTTTCATTCTTACGTTTTGTTTATCTGGGGTTTTGATCATTTTTTAAAAATAATTTGAAGGAATCAAAATGATCTTACTACGTCTGCGGTATAAACCCTTTTTACAATTCTTGCTCGGTGGTGATTCATAGCATATCTACATATTTAAGGCACTTACCAATTTATGTACTTTGATAAAGATCATTGATAACATATCATGGGTGTTCGAGTGTTGTCGTCTAATATTTATATAATATATTAACCATACGTGGCAAATATTTATGCACACATTCCTCATACAATAATGCTTATCGCCAACTATTTTACCTACCGAGATATTGCAGCGCAATGGAATTGTTACTGGAAGGACGAGTGCACTCTTTCAGAGCACTTCTCCGCCACCACATGGGAAGCTAATGGCACAGAATACGCCAATCCAAGAATACCATCATCGTTGCCATGGCTACCTAGATGGAGTCCCCCCTGATGACTCAACAGAAGACGGTTTAAAATCGTCCATAAACGACTATTTGCATAATTTATATTGAAGATTTTTCACTTTTATGTTTTTATTCTACGTATTGTTATTTTGACCATTTTGTGTACTTTATTACTCCTATTCCTCTGCATACCTTCTGAAAGAAATTACCATTAGTTTTATATAGGCTAATGAGTAAAGTTCAATAAGATGTTTATCCTTTATACAAATGCCATAATCTTGGTTGTTTGTTTGTTTATTTTGTTTTGCTTTGTCTTGTTTGTTTGTTTGTTTGTCTAGTTTGTTTGTTAATATTGTTTTTCTTCCGTAAACATTTTTTCCTTCCATGAACGAGGAGTGTTTTTCCATAGCAGGGTCTTTCACACTTTACCTCGGCCCAGTACCTTTTTTTTTTACTAGCTAAAATCAGTATACCGAAAACATAACTAGAGTCAGAGGTAGAAATAAATATTTTTAATACCGAAAAATATTTTGTTTTCATATACGTAAACTCGCATAACTTGTTCAGTACTTATGCGATTTAAGAATAACTCAACACAAAATAAATCAAATCACTTCAGAGCCGTTGAAAAAAAAAGTTGTAGGTTAACATTTGTAACTAGCTGATGTGTAGCCCGCGCTTCTCGACTTTTCTTTACTTTAAAAAAATATAATATCCAGGTATTATACATATAAACCTTCCGGAAGAAATTCTCTAAATGAGAGTGAAAACCCTATCTAACTCCGTTGCATAGTTTAGAAGAACTAAGCGCACAAACAGACAGACGCGGATAGTGACTTTGTTTTATAATATTTAGAGATAATAATTAGATAAAAATCAAAGTCAATACTGCAACCACATACTTGAACCATATTACAAAAGTAACTTTTTTATAATATCGATAAAAAAAGCAGTCATAATGGAGAAATCATTTTTTGCATATCTGAACTCGATCAGCACGATAAACGAGTTAACATTGATTATCTCACTAAAGTTAGAATCATTACGATGGTATTATATACTTGTCCTTACATGTTTGCCTTAGGGCTTGCTAGCCAAGAATAATCATTACCACATTATTGAGATTATTGGGTCAGACTCGATAATGGTTTATTCTGACCTTCGTATTGTAATTGATTGCTGATTGAGAGATTTAGGTTGTTCTGGTTTTATGGTAATTATATTATTCGCAAATGTTTACTATGGACTTCCTGGGAGCAACAAGGTCTTATACGGCAAGTCAATTATACCTGCATACGCACCTATCATATGAGATTATGAAAAATGAAAAAAATTGTGTTATTCAGTTAGGTTCACAATAAAATTCCGAAGGTCGGGATGGAGGCATGAATATGGCAGGGGAAGAAGGAATTCATTCTGAAAGTGGTGGAAAACTGTAGCTGATTGTGAAGCTCCCTTGAGGTGATATTTTACAAAAAATGCACTTTAACCTTTAGGCCTTTGTCAAATTGTCAGAAAGTTATTTTTATACTTCTCAAAAAATCCAAATAAATGGAATATTTTTGAACGTATCTGAAAACTAAAAGCTCTTTATTAGATAGATATTTTAAAAAAGGTTCACATTATGTTTTAAAAATGGGTCACATTATGTTTTTTTTAAATGGTCGCATTATGTTTTTTTTTAAATGGAACAAATTATGTTTTTTAAAAATGGGTCACATTATATTTTTTAAAAAAGGAACACATTATGTTTTCTAAAAATGGGTCACATTATGTTTTTTTAAAATGGTCACATTATGTTTTTTTTTTAAATGGAACACATTATGTTTTTTAAAAATGGGTCACATTATATTTTTTAAAAAAGGAACACATTATGTTTTCTAAAAATGGGTCACATTATATTTTTTAAAAATGGTCACATTATGTTTTTTCAAAAATGGAATTATGTTTGTTAAAAATAAGTTACATCATAATTTTAAAATATGGGTCGATTATGTTTTTTCGTCTAAACGTTTATCAAATCACTGATAGAGAAAAAAAAACACATATTTTTTACACAGATGTATTATAAACATTACTGCAGCCACACTTTTTTCATATAACAAAAACAAAATTGTAAATATTCATAAAATTTTATAAAATTTTACAAATTGTGGTCGGTTTCTTTGGTTTAATAAAGGAGTATATTTTAATTATTCTGTGATTAACTTACATACTTGAATAAGCTTGTGGTTTTTTCTTCATATTTCTAACTATAACAGTAAGGGAGACATAATGATTTCTGTGAGACCATAAGAGTTGTTCCGAAAAGCGAACAAATTGATCCTACGGGTAGTAGCTGTTTGTTCCCAAAACCGAACAAATTAGCTCGAGGAGTTAAAAAAGAGCCAAGTACCCATTATAAACAAAATAAGTTTGTGACAGGCAATTTGAGCTGGAATAACGAAAAATGTAAATTCGTGCTTCAGTGGTGTCCCAACTTGCGGCCACTCACCTGAAATAGTAATCCAATACATTCTATCAGCGAGTTCAAATAAATGTACAGAATAATGCAACAAGTTATGGGTATATGGGGATTCGCGTAATTGAACCGTTACGGACGTAATATTATTTATTGTGTTGACGTGGTGTGTCAGTCGTGCTTCAATCTTTTACCAGAACGTAGTATGGGTTCTACTGTAGAAGTCAGCCATGCTCAAGTTATTAGCACAGTAGAATAACTAATATTCTTTTAGAAGAACTTTGTTTTTTTCAAGTGTCGTAAGAAAGATAAAAAAACTGCTTAACTTCATATATTTATCCCACAAGGCTGAAAGTTTGTTTGTATGTTCCACTAAATGATCTTAAAAATAAATTCTGACGTCAAAATTTTCTAGATGAACGCAAATATTTTCAGCTCGCCATGATAATGAACTCCTTCCATGATAATGAACTGGGCGGAGAAAACATACTGATTTAAAATATTGCTAATTTATTCACAAATTATTCGTATACTTTTAAAAAACGGGACTGCAGGACTTTAACGAATGCATTGACAAATTTCCTAATAAACTATCAGTAAAACACGAATGTGTTATGAATAATTGGGAAAACGTGTTCATAAAAATTCTAATATATAATTACAGGATAAACGCAGCTGCATGAACGCATGTTTCGATTTATTATGAAAGTACTAACATTTTATTAGGAAGTGACCTGCTGTCACGCTTTTAACAGGATTTTGTTGGGACGATAGTTAGATTCACCAACGAACTAAATATTACAACGTTTTCTGCAGATGTAGAACAGAATAGATAGAACGAAAAAACATTTCCCTGCATAATCGTTAACGTTGCCAACTTTTTTATCGTAGGGCCCAATTCTCTATCTTTTAACGCATATTACCATAACCAGTTACCACATATTATGTGAGAATTGCCCAAATATGCTTTTAATCATGACACTAACGCGCGTTAAAAAATGGGATTATCAGATTAATTGATCTTGTCAAGTCTTACTGGAATAACCCCGACTGTTTCCATATATTTCCACAAATCAATCAAACAAATATTGTTCGAGTGCGGCTCCGTCCTTCGATTTAAAACTCCGCAATTTTATGATTCACGATGAATGTGTTTTTGTGTGTTTTATGTAACAAATGGAGTCGAAACCGAGGTGTTGCAATCTCGGTAAAATAGCGATACAACTAGAGAAATTGTTCGACTGTGTCGCTCGGCAGGTACTTCCGAATTCGTTCGTTGTGGAAACGAGCCTTCTAGATGTTATTATATATTGTTTTTTTTTATTATTGATTGAGCGGAGGCCATTCTTTATAGGCTAGTTACGAGTATAATGTATTCATCGCTTAAAGTGACATTGTAGAGCTAATTCGTCTTTCGTCACCCTAGTTCTATCTTGTCTTAAGGTAAAAACAACGCTTTTGAATAAAACGCATACAAAGTTAAAATCAAATTTTCAAAAGTCCATATTCTAGGTTTTTTTATTGTTATTTTTATTTTGAAGATTAATAAAAATTGACGATACGACAAACATCGTCAACGTCGTGACGAAAACTGACGATGCGACAAAATGGAACAGAAAAATCAGAAAGCGTTTAAAGAAAAATATTATATTTTTAAATTATTTAAATCTTATTTTATTAAATATTAGTGTAAAAATAACAGAAAAACGTTTTTTTTTCGTGGAGACATGACATCAATAGTAAAAATACGTGATTTTAGTACTGAAATTGATTGATACTGTTAAACTTAATATCGACATCGGACAAAATAAAATATTTTACGATAAGTACAAAAAGTCTGGGAACCAAAATTGAATGTTAGATAGAACAAGATAGAACTATTGTTTTGTAATTTTTATATTGACATATGGTAAAATTAATTTAATAATGCATACGACAAAATTGAACGGAAGACACCAACTTTTTATTTATTTGACGATACGGCAAGCGGGAACCCAAGTTGAATGATACGACATGATAGAAGTAACATTGTTTTCGTAAATTTTGTATTAAAATAAGGCCAAATAGAATTAACAATGCGTACGACAAAATACAACAGATGAAATACTCAGATTTCAGCACATATGACGATGGAATTCTGTACATACGAAACTAGAGCAGGTACGATAAAATTAATCTGAGCGTTTGGTAGAGCAGGTCTCAAGGCCTAATGCTATTATCATAATTCTAAAATAACGATTTTGACATGAATACAAAATAGAATTGGAGTGACAAATTTTGTAGAACCAGGAGACGTCGCCAAGCACTTAAGGACAACCCAGGACTTGGCTACTTGGACTTTCTTATTGGGAAGAAGTCTGAGATGTCTGGGGAGGTATTTGTGGAACCAAGAGATATCGCCAAATATCCCATAACAGCTTTAGTGAACTTTTCAAGTGACTAGGTCATTGTCTGGATGGGAAGAAGGCTCATATACCTGGAGGGTTATTCTGTGGAACCAGGAGACATCGCCAAATAACAAATGACAACCCTGATGTTAAAGGACTGGGCTACTGTCAATGCACATTGTTCATATTAAGTATTTACAAGACTTGTGTAAATTTGTTAATAATAGTTTAGTAGTTTTCGAGGTTCAAACCGACAAATTAATTCTGGGTAATTATACATACAACATACACATATAGTTAATAAAAAAACACTTCACACCTGTCAATTACAAAGAGCAACAACTATTTCAATCCACAGAGAAGCAAAATAATACCTTTTTAAATACATCTTTTTGAACAGTACCAAAAATGAACACATCGTTTGGACAACGTTTCCATGTATTTCTGGTTCCTAAGGTGTATAATGGGTTCAAGCAGCAATGCAGTAAGATTAAAACAGGCCCTCTTCAAAAGCAAATTACCGTATAGCTCATAGAATGTGGCAGAATGAAATCGGAAAGCTTCCTGAAAGAAATTATTGTCTGACTGAAGAAAGACCATTAAGTGAATTCATTCCGACTTTATCCATATTATACAATTTGTTCAACATTGTATAATTGTTTTATATTTTATTTTATATGTTTTTTATATTTTCTTATGATTTCTTTTTATATTTTCTTATTTATTACCACCATAATACTGGCATTTGCCTAGTTTGGGGTATTAATAAAAAATAAATAAAATTTCGTTTTTGTTGTCGGGAATGAATGAATGCAAATCTTGGAAGCGGAAATTAAAGACACTAACGGATATCTGATCGAGCGGAAACTCGGCAGATATACTCGTTGTTGATGACAATGCATTATAACAACTTTTGGTGGCAATATACGCATTTATCTGAAATCGGATGACATTACAGCAGTTTATACGAAATAAATTTCAGCCCTACCCGAAAAGCATTTGGCGACGTTGGTAGAGTTGTCGACTCCAGGTTCTGGATAGAAAGATTCAATCCTCCAAAAATATTTCAGAAAAGATGTCTAATAGTAAAAAAAATAGTTTTTTACGAGTTGATGTTTTACTATTATTTAAAGTTAAATTTGTAGAATTACTTTTTTGTTATTTGTTTTTGGGGTATTATGCCGTGTTGCGCTAACTCCTTCTTTAGCCAACGTTTCGGACAGCATTGCAGTGTCCATCATCAGGGCAGATGTGTTATGTGTTTAAATAAGACATCTGCCCTGATGATGGACACTGCAATGCTGTCCGAAACGTTGGCTAAAGAAGGAGTTAGCGCAACACGGCATAATACCCCAAAAACAAATAAAAAAAATACTTTTGGCCGTGAAAATCTTAAATCATATTTGTAGAATTACATTTCAATTTTACTATGCAATTTATAAAATAAAAGAGTATTTATAAACAAGTTCTGCTGTGTAAATATTATTATTACGCGTGACAGCTGTTTCGCCTTGAATGGAAGTTTTATAATGCCTTTAGAAGTCGAAACAAATGCCTTGCATCATAATAATTACACGGCAGAACTTGTTTACTAAAAAACTGTTTTTTTTTAATAAATTGAATAATAATATTATTGAAAAAACCTCATATGAAAATAATGGATTTTCATTCATCATTTAAAAGTGGGTTTTTTTTTGTTTTTTTTTTTTTAATAAAGCCCAAACTAAAATCCTATTTATAAAGTAGGTTGTTAGATTACTAGTTTGAGTTTAATTGAAAAAAGAAAGAAAAAAAAAGCCTAAGAACCTACTTTAGTGCTATTTTTATTATTTGTGTATGTAGGATGAGGCGCGTCTCTGCATATTTACCATTTTAGTATTTTTCGTCTAACTAAATTAGTGACGAGTGGCATGGGGATCGGGTGGTTTTAGCCCATTCAGCGATAACCAGAAAAGTGCATGTGTTTTGGGACTCGAGTATTTATAAATGTAACGATTGTTTTCATAAATCATAGCGAAATTTCACATCAGGGTGTAAAATTAAGGAATTATTAATAAATTAAAAACAAAAATATCATTGTTCCATTATAGTGGGTCAAATCGATTCATTGTGCGATGTTTATGATTTTATTATGACACGTTGCAGTTTCCTTTAAACTGAAATTGAGAACAAGGAGGTCTGCAACGGCCTTGGAAAAGTATTATTAATAATAAGTAACGAACAAATGTTACGTTGAATTTGAACACGATATAAAATATCGATTGAAAGATGGTTCATGTTACTCTAAAATGGTGGCCTGTCAGTAAAAACCACGTTAAAATGTCAAGGACACAAATAAATATATATAAAGTCTAATAAAAATCGTGATGCAATAAATAGTACGTTTGAAATTTCAGTCTCCGTGTTGGATCGTGTTAGAATATAGAGTTTATTGTTAACACTATTAATTGATTTTATGTTTTTTTAATGTTGCTATCTCCAATGACTTCCCTGGGTTTTATCAAATGTCATATGTATAAACGTTTGTCGGATTCAAACAAGTCATTTAGAATCCATTTGTTATTAATTTTTTCAAGATAAATTAAAGAACTAAGGATGAATCACATAAGGAAGAGCTTCATACTACAGCTCGGTAGTTTAGATCAGTCGCCCGGTGAGTGGAAGATCTATTCAGTTAACTCTCGGTCGCGGCAATATCTGCTTTCTCATTTTGAATCATTTGACAAATAAATGCAACATTACAAAAACACAAATATAATATTGTTGAAGTGAAACTTCTTTACGCGCGTTATGCAATTTCGAGGACCGGGGTAAAACCAACTCATGACCGTCATCAAAAACCGTGATCATTTCGCTATAGGAGCCTAGCCAATATTATATACCTACTTTCGGTCGTTCTCCAAACTCAGCTTCGCGGTCTAGAGGCAAAGCGCCCGATTGTCGTTGTGAAGAACCGAGGTTCGATCCCCGCTTTAACTATTTTTTTTTTCTTTTTGTGATTTTTTTAATAATAATTTTTTATTATTAAAAAAATTCTAATTCGAGGTTCGAATCCCATATTTTTAAAACTTTTTTTTTTTTATATCATGCTACTTATAAATATGTCAATAGACAGAAAAAAAGAGAGAATGAAATGAAAAGAGAGAGAGAAGAATACTAAAAATTTCACTTCCGTCGTGCGTAGGCTTGCCACACACTGTATTTTTTTTATAAAACTGCACAATTTGAAAATAATCTTAGACAAACATCAATTCTCCCAACAGCAAAAGGTAAAAATAATGAGGCAATTCAATCACTAATAGCTTGTAGTAATTTTTAAAAATTCATTACCAGAAAGATTATAAACTGAATATTATAACATACAAACAAACAACAGTCTCACTGGGTAACCTTAATATTATGATTCCCCCATACACAAGAATTCAGCTTAATTATGGGAGTAAATCTTATAAATTATATTGTATAAAATTATTATTACATTGCGTCATATTTTTTATTGTAAATAATAAAAATGACTTTTTTGATAAAACGTATATAAAAAAATACAAATAATTTTTTTTTCATAATTTTTAATTTCTATGTAAATATTTTCACAACTTATCAATATCTCCGTGGTTCGCTTTTAAAAGGGCAAAAGCCGCTTATCTTAAAATTAAAACTTAAATAATACATACAAATAGTGAAATTTAAAAAAATTACGTTGGCGGTTTTAGACATAATAGCGATAAGATATTATTTACATTCAGCAAAAAATAAACTGCCGCTGAAGAAGTCACGTAAATTTATGTTATTTCACGACTTCATTTATAATAAAAAATACCTTGCGAGCTAAAGCTTCCATGGCCGAATTAAATTATTAATCATAATATAAGTTCCATAGAGCACTATTTACTTTAACAAAAAAAATCTTTACACGTCTCGATTAAAATATAAACTTAATTCTCGAGGTTAGAAAACGAACTCAGTTGTACTGAATTTGACGTTACGATTTGTGTCACGTGGTCGGTGTAACAGACGTGCATAATATTTTCAACAAACATTTATTTGGAGGTAATCCGAATACTAAAATGGGTTATACAATAATTTGGCGCAGGTTCTGTACGTACAGAGACTTTACAAATATTCCGTCTTATTCATAATAGATAATACGGAGGGATAAGAACAGGTTAGTAGAAAACGTTACACATAATACGTACATGACAGATTTTTAAACAGTCCGGCACCCAGGATTAGGGACGAATTAAAATCGAGGTACGTATGACGTCACGCCTACCCCATCAGATTTTGATCGTTTTGGCGGGCTTTGAAAAATGGATACTTTGAAAGTTATTTTAACCATGAAATTGTAAATGTAAAAAAATATTAATAATGCTACTTAAGTTAAAAATCACTGAAATTCCTCCTTGGGCGGATCAGAACGGTTTATCAAAATAGCAGCTTATCTAGGATATCTTTGTAGTTTGTAGTGTTAAGAGAAAGGGTGATGTTTGTTTTCTAATACCGAGGTACATTAGTTGTGCTATACAAACAATGCTATTTATGATAAGCCCGTTGTGTTATCGCATAGAAAAAAATACCTTTGTGCTGATAATTTTAATTCATTCTCACATTCATTCTGCTCATGGAGGCTTGAAAAATGCAAGGATTTTGCGGAAAAGCCTTCGAATGGCAAAACAGGCGAGAAGATTTTATTGTTTAGCCTAGTATTAAACATGACGTAAGCAAGTATTTAGAAGAGTTATTCTTAAATTAATACGTAAACAATAAAATTAAGATATCTTAAATTTAATCTCTCTTCTAAAGAGGCTCGATACTTCTAACATTTATTAAATATACGATATTTTTTAACATAATCTCTAGCCAGATGCCAAGTTTGATAAGTAATCATTTTATTCCCTCAATACAAAAAAATCGCAAAATATGATCCGAAAATCATAAAAAATACTTATGGTTATTTTATCATGTTATAGTCATGAACAAATTCACAGCAACGCGTTTGTCAAGAGATTTTTATTCGTTTAAAAATATTCGTGTTTTGTTAAATATTTTCACAACAGTCGCTTACGCATAATAATTGAAACATCTTTCGTATTTACATAAAATCTTCCTTTAAAACATTCTTCAGTAGGCTTCTTCTAGTTTTTGAACTCTTTTAAGAGGAACCGTTATATTTTTTTAATAAAAAAATCAGTTTTTTTTTTCTAAAAAAAATATTGTGTAATTGGTGTAATTTTCTTCTCTAGATTTTGCGACAAAAATAAGTTTCTTCACAACAATGATCTATCTCAAAATGTATTTTTTTACGGTAGTAAATATTCTGATGTTATAATAATAATAATAATATTGGACAATTTTTATAGCGCCAATTTTGTGAGATATCACCTGGAAGTTATGAACTGAAGGTTTATCCAGCAAAGAGAATTTTCCGTTTCTAGTTGGGACAAGAACATCTCATGAATAAAATATTTATAGAGGAAATAAATATCTAAGCAAAAACAAATATTTATAGTGGAAACAAATATCCAAGCAAAAACAAATATTTAGGTATAGTGGAAATAAATATCTAAGGAAAAACATATATTTACTGTGGAAATAAATATCGAGGCAAAAACAAATGTTTATAGTGGAAATAAATCCAAAACTTAACAAATATTTAGAATGGAAATAAATATCTAAGAAAAAACAAATATTTATAGTGGAAATAAATATCCAAGTAAAAACAAATATTTTGAGTGAAAATAAATATCCAAGCAAAAACATATATTTATGGTGAAAACAAATATCCAAGAAAAAACAAATATTTATAGTGGAAATAAATATCCAAGTAAAAACAAATATTTATAGTGGAAATAAATATCCAAGCAAAAACAAATTTTTACAAACAATTTATCACTTCGAAACTTCAATTCTCAAAAGTGATGCGGTTTGTGACGGACTACTAGGATCCAAAAACATTTATGTATTGTGAACGATAATGAGTAATTACGGGGTTGACTTCTCTACACAACTATCGCAAAATAATTTATTTTTACATTTATAGTAAGTACCTAGGTGTTATAATACATATTTACTATTGGGAGCATCAAAAGTTAATCAACATTTTACTGATATTAATAACACTCAAATTAAATTGTATTTTTTTAAATTTGGTTTCTATTACCAAAAATCTGATCATTCGTATAAGTAATTCGTTGGTCATAGTAAATATACAACAAAAATAACTGTTCTGCAATATTTTATAAAACATATATGTACCAAACGTAGGTATAATAATAAAGTTTACTCGCGCAAGGAAGAATGCGCTTGATTACGCTAGATTTATTTCAAGCGTGCATCGGCTATTTTAGTTCTTTGAGAGATACTGTGAACAGCATTACGTTCATAGAATAAAGAAAAACACAAGAAATGCGATGTGGGCGTATTTCGTGATCCATAACTCAGACCGTTCTTTGCTTAAATTTCAAATACAGAAATTCGTTTCATCGTCATTATGAAATTTTCATTTCGATCAAAAATGATCGATGTCAGGAAGTGTAAGAGAGACAGAGCGTGCTAAATAAGACAGAACCAAGGTACTAAGTCAGTTGTGGCATCAGTTTCCATTCAAATCTACATGAAAAGCATTTCTAGTGTGTAGTGTCTATTCGGTGGGTACATTCGTGATAGATAATCTGCAGCGAACGGGAGATCTAAAATAAAACGATTTTAAGACACTTCTGTAAGTTCTATTTTGCTATTAGTCGTAAGTTAAGCACTTTAAATACGCCGTACAAAGTTCTTAGTATCTTAAAAGAGGTCTCAGATGTTTTACAATGAATGTAGAAAGATAAAAAGAAAAAAAATAAATCGACACGAGAAAATGGATGAAACAACATTTAAAAACATATACAGTTACACAGCGTGTAGTGAAACTAAACATCGCTGACTGTGTGGACAAAAAAGCCAGATGATCGGATGTAACGAACCATTGCATAAACGGTGGGTACTCCTGTGGAAGCAACATAGAGGAAGAAGTAGGCTGATTGCATGGAAGAAAATTTGAACTGGATTGGATTGGAGACGAAAGGCCTGGACATGAGCTAGTGGTGAACATTCGTGGATGAGGCTACTAAATCAGTACTAAACTACTTTAAAAAATCTCTCCCTCAGATTTAGTTTCGTGATGACGACGAAGAAATATAAGATGTATACAAACAATATACAATATATAAAAAGTATCTATATTGTTCGATAAAGATACATTTTAAAAAGTAACTATGTAAGAAAAATACCATGTATTTGGCGTACGTTTGTGTGTAGGCCAGTTTTGGATAATTGCTTTGATTTGAGCTATGTTTCATTCTGCAGAACCTTTACAAATAAAACTATTTGACAAAAGCATACATAATTAATTGTAATAAACATTGGCATTTAAACCATTAATTGCTTTCAATTATATTGCCAATATTTTTATCTCTCTCATTGAAAATATGATTCATAAACGATGTAATAATAAGTATGAACACAACATTGCAAATATTTTTAAAGTTCACCAGGATGAGTCACATTGCTAAGTCGTGATTACTACTTTTTTTTGTGGAGAGGCTGTCGAATCTTCTTTCAGGGTTGTTACTGGTAACTAAATTGTTAACCAGAATTACCCAATGGAGAAGTTCGGCAAGATGGTCGCCAACCTTTTTCTAATAACATTGTTTTATCTACTTGTATTCGGTTTCAATTATTACTATAAATGATAATTAAAGCAGAATCATAGATAAGTCATGATAAATGACCTATTGGCAAGAAAAAAAAGTCTAGAGTTCAGAGATCAGCGAAAAAATCAGCTGGAAAACCAGGAAACGATAGTTATAGATATATTGATGACTATTACTGCCAGATTACTACTACTTTTAGAGACTGGATTAAAGAAGTGGGTGGAAGATTGACCAAAAATGGCCATCTGAAAAAATAATACGCTGCATGTCTTCCGAAACGAAGTAATCTAAAAATAAATAGCAAACTTGGAACATGATCAGTGTTTAGTTATTGACAAGATATCTTTGAGAGTACCGATAAGTGATTCCGGACACTGCTACGTGTTCCCAAAAATTAGTAGCTGAAAAGTCTCAAACAATAAAATACCGTAATACCAACCGAGTTATATGCGCAATAGTGTAATTTGCAAACAAGAAACAAAAATACATGACTGTGTCACACTAACAGTATCATCGTGTCACCTTTCCCAGAAATTAGCACTGTTATTTGTGCATTTATACAGATATTATCATTTAGAGACAAATCATTCAGCTGATGATGGGAATTGACTACTTAAAATGCATGTTTTGACTCACCTCAACTTTGCTGGAGAACTGCTCGGCCAGTCTCTCAGCCTGCTTCGTCAGCTCCTCATTTTTCTCTAGCAGGGCATTGCCAAGCTCTGCAGCCAGAAGCAGGTCTGCCTCCTTCTGCTGCAACTGAGCCCACACATCCTCACTGCTGGTGTCAGTCCTCGCCATCTCTGAAACGTATCTTCCCAGTTCTTCTGCGAAATTTTCTGAGCCCAAAGCCTCAGCTGTTAAAGAGAGACTTCCTTTCAAAGACTTGGAACCGCTTTTGTTTCTTCTATGCCCTACGAGTGGAATAACCCTGTTTCTTGTGTCAGAGCTTTCGATTCTAGGGTCGTAGGTAAAGATATCCTTTTCTACTATGCTGTGTGCTGTAATGCTATTGACTTTATTTAATGATCCACTTGAATTGTTATCTAATGGAATTTTAACAGAATATTCGCCACTACTGAAGCTTTTACTTGTTGAACTATTATCACTACTATTATTTTTTCTAAGCGTGGGAGCCATTAAGTTTTAAAATCAAATTCTTATACGAAAAACAAAAACTACAAAAATCGTTTGTTTATACATTAAAATACGCTCGTTTTTTAGGCATGTTTAATTTTCTATCACTCACAGTTTAATTAATATAAACAATGCACTTGTATAAATCAATTCAAACTATTTTTAAACACTTTGTATGTTGTCTTGATTACGTTAAGAGTATTTTTGATTTCTTCGTTTGCTCATCGCACAATCATGATCACAGTTGAAAAGGCATTCAAAAACTTGTTTTAGAGATCGTTTCTTCTTGCTGAAACATCTTTGAAAACTGTAACTTGAATTCAATCAATTTGCTGCTATCAAAACACTCTAAATTGACACAATTGCGCAACACCAGTAACAATTGTTGTACGCTGAGGAATTTCGCGAGTTGTACACCAGAGTAATAGATGTTATTTTGACAGAACTAAAAAAGAGGAAATCAACGAAACAACTGACCCGCATAAAAGAACGACTCGCACTAAATATTACTAGTTGAAACACCTGAGTCCAATGATAATGCTCAATTTTCTAAAAATCGTTTTCCGCGGCTAACAATTCAACCGCTCGGAGTAGCAATGGCTGTTCGTCATCTGTAAGTGGTATTTTACAATGGAGTGATACGTTTGGTACTTTTTGTGCGTTTTGTTTTTAGTTTAGTGTTTGATTTTCCATAGACATGCACACGGGGAAAAGAAAGAAAGAGATAAATAATAAAGGTCGCTCAACAGGAATCATACTGCCACAGTTTTTAAAATAAAAAATTCCCATTTTTTTCGTAGTTATAAATTATAGATTGTTAAAAAAAGTCAACATTAACAACTTGACTTTCTTAGCATGTTTAAAGATTTTAACTTAATGTTCAAATAATTTTTTTGAAACGTATTTAATTGATAATATTAGTTGTTGTTCATTGTTAGTTATAAGGTATATATAAGAAATTTAATTAATTATTCTTAGTTTGAAAATTCATTAATTATATTTTATTATACATTACTAGTGACCATTTACGAATGAATAAAAAAACTGTCTAGTTGGTTAATATTTACCGCGAAGTTAACAAAATAACTTACGAGAACTCGTCGTTATTTCGAAAATATTTTGTGATTTATAGATTTAAGTTTATGCTTCGTACATAACTCTTCACAGATGTTCCAATTTTTAGGACTGTACGTACATCATAATAATAATTAAATATGGTTTTTAGTTCCCCAGTCTTGTTGCCTGCTGATATTTCACGTGGTTTTAATAGATAGGTAGGTACTATCGAATTTAAAATATAACTTTATCGTCAGAACAAGAGGCAGCCCATCTACACATGTTGGATTATATACTAATTCCATAAATAAAAACACATTACCTGGTAAGACTAGTGAAAGTTTTGTGCACCAAAAGTTTATACTGAGAAAAAATCATTGAAACATCCGTGGCTAAAGAAAATAATATTAAATATTTATATATAAGAAAATATTAATATACGTAACTGTTCGTTCTTTTTAATATAAAAGTTACATCTTCAGCAATCAACTTAAAATACGATAATCACAAAATAAAATCGGTTAAATCTGTTAAAATACTGTTCGGTACAAATTTGTTGTTTTCTCATAGGTGCGGCGCTCTCAGGCAGCCAGTATATTTACCAGGTTTACAGGTCTACCACTCTGGCGTCACTAGAATGTTTTGTACGAAGGTAAGGAATGTGATGGAAGGTTCCATAGGTGCGGATATTCAAAATGCACCTATGGGAGTTGTGATTAATTTCTGACACGCTCTTGGGAATTACATAATTTGAATAGCGCGGTGTTTAAAGTTTGGAAAAATTATTTAGGTTGTCTTATTTCCTTATATTATTTATGGGAGTTAAATGCACAAACGCACTTTAAAGGAAGCTACTACTGGTCAAAACTTCCGGTTTTTTCCATAATTATTTTCAGCTATGGTCATACTATTGTAGTGGAGTGTTCGTTTACTCCAGAATGTCTCACTTCAACTTCAACTTGCATTATATCAACTATTGCACTCTTTTTCCAACCAATACCCACAACGTAGAAACAAACGAGACACAAATATTGCGGAAAAAGTTTATATTACTGTTGCCATGGTGATGTCTTACACAATATTCTCCATCAACTAATAATAGCAGTTCATTACACTTGCGAGAAAGAGACAGACGACAGCTTATCGTGATGGCTTCAAAACGACACATGTCAAAGTAGCGTTTGACAGTTGTCTTGACAACAAACTCGCTGCAAATGAACAAACATAGTTTTGTTGACTTTATTGGAAACGTAATTATATTGATTTCTAATAACCATACAAAATGTACTGTAATGTTTAATTTTAAATAAGTAAACCCATGAAAAATCACGGGATATTATATTTCCAATCTGTGCAAATTTAACATTATAAGTAAGTACTTGTGTAAGTACTTAAGCATGTGTGAGTTCGTTCAGATAAATATTTTCAATTTTTGAAAATGACACCTAATTTAAAAACAAATAGAGTTCATTAAACCGGAGTTACAGACACACAGCGTAAATTAGTATTTTTAATACAGCTGATAAAACTGTGTGTTTGAAGCAGGAAACATTGCTATATGGTTAGCGGTGGCGTCAGGAAAATTTAACAGCTTTTGTTTTTGGTTTCAAACACAACTATTTCAGCATTCAATATCATTTTAAATAACATCCTTTCAATTGTAAAAAAAACGCATTAGGTGTGGATTATTATTAAGTATACAGAACACAATTATGTCATAATGAATACAACGTTTCTGAATATATAATCCTCGATTTTCTTTCTATATGTTCTATCCAATTTATTTCAGTTTTTTGTGAACTAGGGTTTCGAAAACAATAAATATTTTTGCCATTGTCAGAACCTGACAAAAAAACAACTTTATATTGTATTTTAGTTGGTCAGTCAGTACACAGATGGCGTTATCCGCAAGGTGGCGCTTTTTAAAAGGTGTGCCACTATCCAAGACGCAGGTAAAAATACCTGTACACAATTTTATTTTTACCTGAGTTTCGTGGGTAATAAATCCAAATATATTTTATAGATGTCTCTAGTCATCACAAAAATTCAAAATAAAATAATATATTATCTTCGGCATGGGAATTGATTACAGTAACTATTTGTAATCCGCACATATAAAAGGTGTTAGTTCTTTTAGAAAACTTTTGGCGCCCAGATAGTATTCTTTTTAATTATCTACAATCACAGTACAGAAAACATTACCTAGGACAAGTCTTTTGCAATGTTTTAGTAATTGCAACCGTAAGTTTTTCTTGTGAATTATTTTCTATTAATATAGATCTAAGTTTTCTCCGGGTATGGCGGGTTAGAACCTACATACATATTTAATACAATAGTGGGATATTTTCACAGCCAAAAGTATAATCGCGATTAATTTTAGGTTATTATGCCGTGTTACACCAAAACCACATTAATATGCTGAAATCCGACCCCAAGGGATTAATGCGCGCAGCACGGTATCACTTCTAGGACTTCTACATAACATAAATTCCCACTTCACTACCATCACATCTGCCCTGATGATGGACACTGTAAAGCTACACGAAACGTTGGCTAAATAAGGAGGAAGTGCCACACGGTATGATAACCCGAAAATTAATGAAAATTCTGTTGTAGTACGGTGTAAAATTAATATGTGAGTGGGCACGGATAAAAATGAGCATTGCTAATTTATTTTAAATCTCTTCAAATTATTGATAATCCGTTAAAAACGGGATTGCAGACCGTTTCCTGATAAAATTTTAGTAAATTCCTAATATATTTGAACACGTGTTCGTGCACCTGCATTTGCCTTGATAATATATAATAAAATATTGATTTTTATGAACACGTGTTCCGACATCGTTAAAATACTACACTACAGTAGTTTGCTAAAAGTATATCAGGAAACTTATCAATTCATTCCTTGACGGCCTGCAATCCCGTTTTTAACCGGATTACGAATAGAAGAGAATTTAGAAGAGATTCTTAATAAATTAGCAATACTTATTTTTCTTCGTGTGGAATGAACCGGGAGCATCTTCTATCCTTATCCTACATTCCTCTTCTTCTCTCAAATCTCCTGACTCTAAGCAACTCTATCATAAGAATTTTTGATTTTATTTAATTAACTTTATATGTATAACACCTTTGTATATATGTATTTGCTGATTGTTTCTTACAATTAAATAGTGGTAACATAACTTTTATAAATGGTAAGCTTTTTATTCTAAAATATTGTCGATGTGCTGCAGTAGCGCCGGAGTACAAATAGCTTTCCATAAGCCGCGTACGCAATATTATAGGGCAATCATAGTTGTTAAAACCCAGCTGCATTTAGTAAGGAATATTTTTCCTAAATAAACCAGCACCGGAGCAGCTTGTCTACAATCACAGGACCTGGACTGCCAAAGGGCGACTAGAATTAAATTACATATCACCTCCCTGTCCTTCCACCATCACTGGCGACAGGATATGAAATAACAATAATCAAACCACATAATTGGCCCACTGTGTCCTTTTTGTGAGGATAACGAAGGTAAGATCACTTTGTACAGGCTGGAACAGAAATTAGGTTAGTTATGGAAACATATTAATAATATTTTTCCATAACTAACGTCAGACTTAACAAATAATTATAAGCAATAATTAGTCGCCCGAAATATCAATACAAATTGGAAATATCTCCCGAGTAAAAATAAATGCCGTCAACGGGAATTGAACCCGTACCTTCTGATGTACATATTGAATTATTTGGCTGGTTGGAAATAAGTCGACATAGCTCAGTGGTTCAGAGCACGTGACAGGACATCAGAAGGTAAGGGTTCAATTCCCGTTAGCGGCATTTATTTTAACTATAATAATTATTTGTTATCCTTTATGCTATGCATAAAACCTTGTATTGTAAACAATAATTTATCATTAAAAAATAATAACTTTAGACTTCCGCGGACGAATTCCGCTAGCAAAGAGCTAAAAGACTGATTATAGGTATTTTTGAAATCATACTAACACATGCATACCTAATAGTTATTGATTTTAAAACGAGACACTATCCTAAAATAAAGCCAGAATCTTAACGACGTAAGTGAAGCAGCCGGCCGTGCAAAAAACGACACGCGGCCCTATGCATTAGACAGACCTGCGGCTGAATTTCCCCTATCAAATATCTAAATTAAGTGGGAATATTAACCATATAAGTCGTGAAGTTGTGTAAAAACAATATTTGGCGCACGGCCCGGCGTAATGGACGGACCTACGGTCGACTTTTCCCTAGCAGGCCTAGAAAATCGATCTTTCTGTGGTGTTTATTTTAATTATTTATGATGAACGTATTACTAACATCTCAAATGTTTCTAGAGGGATCCTTCTGGAAGTTACTAATTCATCGTCTAGAAAAATAAAATCTGATTCTTACTGCTAATTTTATATTTGGAAAACGTTTTATAAAATTTTCACAGCATTTTACATAAAATATTTAAATTGTAAGGTTTGTGTTTTTATTAATCTTAAATATAAAAAAACTTACATCAATAGAGATCCCTTGAGAAACATTTGAGATTTTAGTAATATTTTCATCAAAAGTAATTCAAATGTGACCGTCGAGCAAACCCCCGTTATTAAAGTCTTATGTCGCTTTAAGGCGAAGCTTAGTGCCAAATCACAATTTTGAAGGTTTTCCTATCGCTTCGTTTGAGTAGAATACAAATAAGTAACTAAAATACTCAATAAAAAATATAAATGCAAACTACTAAAAAATTTTTTTTCAATAAAAATGTATGAATGCATAAAGGAAAAAAACTTAAAATATATTATTATAGCTAAGATTATCTATGACAGTTTCACTTGATAAACATTTTTGCTTTCTTATAAAATTATTTACAAAATAAATAAAAACCAGTTTTTTGCTTGAAATCGAACGTTTTCAGAATCCGTTTGTCAAGCGATTTTAATGCTTATTACCTACAATATAAGATATACCAAGAATATACACATTTTTGGCTTATAGCTTCCTCTTAATGGGGTTCTTCCTCCTTCTTTAGTCATTCTTTCATATAGTCTCACAGCGTTCATCGTAAGGGCACATAGGTAGATTGTAATATAAGTTGGATGGATTTGATAACTACATAATCAGTTATTTTTGTTGTATCTTTCCGTGCGTATTTAATGAGATTATTTCCGTTTCGAATTCACATAATCACAAGCTTGGTTCTTTCCAGATCGCAAATTACGTACGCTAATTTCACGTCAGTTATTATCACATCTCATGAGTATGTACCTACTGACATAAATTACGGGAAGCGAAACGTGGTTAAAGGCGTGCCGTTGATAGATCCGTTTGAGAAACTCCTTCGTTCTTATGAACGATACATGTAATAAACAAAACGAGAAGTTACAGTTCTCTGAGGGGCAGAACCATAAATTTAACTGCATATGGAAAATTTCGAATTGGAAGATACACGGATAAAAATGAGTATTGCTGATTTATTGAAATACTTTTAAAAACGTGATGACAATCCATTTCAGAATATATCGGAACACGTGTTCATCCAGGTGTGCTTTTCATGGTAAATATAATGACGAAATGCGATAATATTAGTATTTTTATGAACACTTGCTCCGCCGCCCTCATAACTCATTCGCGTTTTACTGATACTTTGTTAGAAAATCTGGGCCTGCAGTCCCGTTTTTAACAAAAATACGAATGATTTGATCAGATTTATAATAAATTAGCAATATTTCAAATCAGTAAGTTTTCTCCGTGTATAATAATATAGTGTAAATTAACCCACTTCTCAACATCCAATCGAGCTGAAACTCGGCAGATAGTTTCGTTGTGGATGACAATGCATTCTATCATATGTTGGTATCACTCGAAATAAATCTCGGTACAATGCAATTGGGATTTAGCTTGTGTCAGAGTAGTTTTTTACAAGAAATTTTTCATTTTTTTCTTTTTTTAAGTTCACAGCAGCTAAGAGCCAGTCCCCGGGAAGGAAGGTTTAATCCTAAAAAAAAACACATTAAAAAAAATAGATGTATATTATTAAAAAAAACTTTGTTTTTTACGCGTCGATTATTTATGGACTAAAAATATACTGAAAACCTAAACTAAATAAAAAAAAGTAAATAAATAAAAGAAAAACAAAAACAAAAATTTAAACAATAAAATAAAAATCTAAGAAACTAAACAAATAATACCTCATCAAATACACACAAGCAATTGCTTATTATGGGAGAACATTGAACAATAATAAATATTAATCATATCATAATATCTTTTATCTTATTACTAGTGAAATATATGTATTTCACCAAAAAAAAATTGACTGAATGTAGCGAAATCTTGTTTTGACTAAACTTCCTCAATATTTAAAAGAGTTAAAATTATGGCTTTTCAATACAGCAGTTGAAATTTTTTTATTTAAATTGTTTCACTTAAACTACTTACCTTATATTACACTAAACACTTATAACTTCATCATACACTATTGTAAACACTTTTTATACAAACCACTTACACAAATTGTAACCATGTTTTTGTTTTATATGCCCACGGTTTGTTTCTTTCTAGGTACAATAATATAATGAATTTAACTTAATTACCCACGCACAGGCTGTGCCTGTGTGTTCCCATTTTTCTTATTGATTTTTACAATATTGTATGTACTTAATGTAAAATTGGGAAAAATAAATGTAACTTCGTTCTTCCCAGATTGAAAATGTCAGGAAGCTTAACATACTTAAGTTGAATAGATACGGCTTAAAAAAAGCATAAAAGTTATTATTATTAATTAATTTATAAAAACTATAGCAGGACTTATGTTTCCCCTGTACGTAAGCAACAACAACAATGAGTCGCTGCCTTTCCGTCAAATTATTACTCCCGAGCGCCACACCCCTTCTGAAAAAATGGACTTCGGGTTCCTAATTTAAAATACGCATTTTTAAAAATCGAACAATAAAACACTACTTATTAAAGATTGTGAGGATTCGTTGTCTCGTTGGAAAGAATATTCCTTATGGATATATTTCCTTTTAATAATATCTAATAATTAGATAATTTGTACAGCGCCGTTTTTGTGCAAAATCACGTCTAGGGCGCCGTAGACATATGACTTCCCAGACTCTATCTAGTTACGCACAAACAGATACAGAAAACATACTTGACAGGTCACAAACAGAAAAAACAGAAAAAGATTCGGTCGCATCTAAGAATTGAATCCAGGACCTCAGCCTTGCCGGGGTTTTACTTTACCGCTGAGCTAATTCGGCCTTATCCTTTTCGGTCATATTTAACTGTATCATACTTCGACCTTCCAACTACCAAAATGATCTTAATTTAATAATTTTATTTTCTGCTATCTTTATGTATGATTGCAACACATTTCTTGTTTATGGCAATCAATACAAAGAAGAATCTCTTTAAAAATTCCACAGTGTAGTAGTAGTTGGATAATTAATATCTCGTAGACATAGAAAAAAATGGTTTAAAATAATTCATTATAATGATGTACCTTGACTTGACTAGGGTCTGTACCTCAGAAAAAGCAATTATTATTAAGTTCATGAATCCTTAAAACCGGTTTGTATTCACTGGGCACGCGGGTCAGCAGACATCAAACCCTACAAATCATTATTATTGTAATCAAGTCATTTTTTATTCATTTATGTAATTTATATCTCGGCGTGGGTAGGAACTCGGTTAAATGACTCTGGATTTAATTAAACTGGCAACATTAAACAAAACATTTGAATATTCCCTATTTCGGCTACCGGCTTTTAAAAACGCATTAAAGCGTTATTTATGTATGTGTACATATTAGAATAAAAGGTGTCGGTGGGGCCTACACTGTATCTTTCGGGTTAACAAACTAGTAAGTTCGTGGTTTAACCTTTCCTTACCGGTGCTGTCAACTGAGTAAACATCGTCTCTGATTAATAAAATATATATCTGTAATTATACTAAACACAAATTTAATTTTTTTGGTATTCCTCCCTGACGGTCAGACGTAAACTTTCTGACGTACTGCTACTACACAAAATTATACATGCATCAGTTGATACACCAAACATTTTATCCTAAATTAACATCAATATACCATCAAGAAAATCAACAAGGAGGATGAAAGACATTTTCTATATTAAAGCTTACCACACAAATACAGGATATTTCTCCCCTGTACCGCGAACATTAAGAAATTATAACATTATACATGGCTCTAATAATAAAAAAAATATATTTTTAATGACCAATTTAAACACTTATAAGCGTATTATCTTTAATCATATTAAGCTGATATTGTGATGAAGCCCTTTATTTAAAGAGAAGCAATATTGTACCTACCTAATCAGTGTCTCACCAGTACAGGTGTGACAATAACAAATCGTTTATGAAAATATTTGTATTTTCCTTTTACCCATTATTATTTGTCATTTACTTCTGCACATTTAACTTATTCATTTTTGTTATTATCATTTTTTTATTTTTTTTATTCGTTTTCGGGAAATTGACAGTTTACATTTCATCAGTTTGTAGATAAGTATTATATAGTAAAATAAAACCAATTATGGATTTCCTCCCTGTGACTTTAACTGAGACAGCATAATACGGAATAAGTTATTTAAATAAATTATACAAAACAAAGGTTATATAGAACGAAAAATTTACAAAACAATACATTTATAGCCATGGAGAGAGGTTGTAGGCATAAATCAAATCATAATAGAGATATAAACAATAGAGACAAAAACATTATTCACAAACCATCAGAGAAATATTCTTTTATCGACCTCTTGTATTTAGTAAGTTCGGAACTGAAAATATCAATCTTGGATAATACGCTATTGTAATTATTGCATAGTCTGTTCAAGCAAGAATTCTGCTTAGAGTTAGTTTTGCTTTGATCAACCCCGAACTGGACACAAGAGCGTGTTGAACGCGCAGGTACATTGAATGGAATCTTGTTTATTTATTTTGTTATTATTATGTATTTAAAAATCCATGTATGTTTCGGGAATGGTCTGATGCTCTGTAGGAAACCCGCTTGCACAGCGCGGGTGTAAACTGTGCACCCTAAAGTTTAAGTTAAGACTTACGGAATTCAATACTTCGTTTGTTTGAAAGCACTATGAAACAATACATGTAAATTTTTGGGTACCTTGCCTGTTTTATGTACTTAAATAAAAACAAATAAATAAATACATTTATTTATTGCGTTGACTAATTACAATATATAAATATTTACCGACTGTATAGCACTGCAGCACGAGGAAGATTTTTACCACCGTAAGGGAAGGGTTAATACGGCTTTGTGACGTGGCTAAACCAGAGACAGAAAAGTTTCGAAAGATACATAGTAAACCCCCTTGTAAGACATTCATTTATTTATTTATTGCTTTTACATATTAAGATTAAGAAATATACATTATTTATTGTACATAACTGAATTTCTTCATTTACAACATTTTATATATGTTTAGATAAATTGAAGATGTCTACTGACTTGGTATAATTGTTTCCCTCCATTAGTATTATCCGCAAAGAAGATAACATATGGTAGTTAGTCCCAGAATTTCTGCACTGAAATAAATCCTGACTTTTAGTATTACGTTGTGGAATTCGGAAGCTTATCAATTCTAGCAATACCGGACTATCAACTAAATCATTTAGAATTTTATATAGAAATACCAAGTCAGTAAAAATTCTTCTGTCTGAGAATTTGAGCATATTCATACAATTTAAGAGTGTTGTAGTACAACATAATTGCTGGAATACCCATTTTAAAATTTATAAAACGTAAGTTTTGTTTTGTATTCTTTCAACAGCTTGTACATGTATATTATAATGTGGGGTCCAGACACGAAAATTGTACTCTAGTTGACTTCTTACATAGGCAAAATATAACAATTTAATACACTTTATATTGTTAAAATTTCTGGTTAGCCTAGCTAACATTTATAAATCCCAACATTTTTAAGCCCTTATTAGAGATTTCTGTTATGTGGTTAACAAGATTTGATTGAAAAGTGATGCCTAAGTCTTTGATTTGTATTAATGTCTCAATAACATTGTTATCAATGTTGTTTTCAAAAATCGCTGGATTTTTTATTCGACAAAATCTAACTATTTGATATTTTGAGATATCTAAGTAAAGTCTATTTTTATTACACCAAATTTATAATTTGTTGATATTGTCTTGAAGAATGTTGCAATGGTAAATATTTTGAATAGTTCCATCAATTTTGAGGTCATCAGCAAAAAGTTAGATAGATACATCATGAAAATTTTTTTTAAGATCATTATTTTTTTATTATCAATATAAAGTTTTTTTAAACGTGTTTTTATAAACAAGATAAATAAGATTGGGCCAAGGTTCATGTTAGTACATTTTCAATATTTCTACTGCCTTATTTGTGACAGGGCAGAACCGGTTTGGAATGAGTAATGCAGCTTATTAATCATGATAATTTGGATCGCATTTTTACCATAGTAAATTTTAAATAATTATATTAATTTATTATTGGGGCATTATGCCGTGTATTTTGGTTTTTGATTTATCATTACACATATGCCCTGATGATGGACACTGTAATGCTGTCTGAAACGTTGGCTAAGAAGGAGGTAGCGCAAAACGGCATAAAAATAAGTAGCTGTAATTCTTTTGGCCATGAAAATATCAAAAAATATATATTATTCATATTTATTGTAAAGTAAACGAAAACTTAAAAACAGTAGATTGTCACGTTTACGTTTTGATTCTAGCTGTAGAAAATAATAAAAAATGTACAAAATCGTTTTAATTTACCGCCGCTCCAACTCTAACTTATTCATTTTTTCGCAATGTTTTTTTAAAAATAAAAATTATAAATATATAAAATGTTAAAAGGGTAAGTTATGCGAACTTATAAAGGCACTGCTTGTGCATGGGTAAAATAAAATAAATACTTATTAATTATAAAAATATTTCGTCTGTTCGTATATAGGC
Source organism: Hesperophylax consimilis (assembly GCF_061612785.1). NCBI lineage: Eukaryota > Metazoa > Arthropoda > Insecta > Trichoptera > Limnephilidae > Hesperophylax > Hesperophylax consimilis. The sequence goes on from NC_142857.1 coordinate 15,209,526, forward strand.
AGTTATTGTCCTGATTTTTTCGCGGAATAAATTCTAGAAGGCGACAGGCGTTGTTTTAAAATGATTAAAAATAATATTATGTCTCTGGTAATTTTGAAATCAGTTTTCGTTCTGTCTCCCGCACTTGTAAGCCGGATCTCGAAATCAGTGGCGGTTCGTGAGCTTTTTACATTGGGACAAAAAAAAACAACACAAGACAATACTTTAAATTTTTATTTTTTTTACATTAACTCCGCAGGAGGCCCCGAGGAAAATATTTTCCCTCAGGATCTATGTTATCTTTGTGGAAGATAACATGAAGGGAAAAGGAAGGAGAGGTAGTTCTGAGAAGGAAAAAAGGTATGAGGAGTGACGGACAAATGATCTATCCCTCCCGCTGGGGTGCAAGATGATGGGTCAAAAGAGACCAGTAGGAGAGGTTAAAGGGTCTCCCCAAAGCAGCCTCTCTCGATCCGGCACCCCACGCAACTGGTGGGTAGGCGCATCATGAACACACCTCACCGGATGAACTCGGGCGATGAAAACGTAGCGAACCACTTGTAGCCCAGTCAATGAAGGGAAAAAAAGACCCAATGTCGGAACTAATTCCCCGGAAGCTGAATTTTTCAAAAATGTTAGAAAACCTTTAGACATGTATTTTTACAAAAGTCCCCGACTTTCCCCCTTGTGCTTCCTTCCCCACCCCTCTTGAATATATTTTTCAAAGCCTTTCGGAATACGCTAATATCTCCTTAATAGTTTTATAAAATCAGATTATTAATTTTTTGTTTATTTTTTAATTAGTTACTCTAAAAAATTGTATTCTTTAATTTTTGCGAGAAAAGCTATACAATCTCTAAAATTTATTAGTAAAGGGAAAATATCAGTTTTTAAAATAGTATTTCAGAATATATTTGCACATAACTTTTTTCTGAGCCTGTTACCGAAAAAAAATAAACCAACAAAACTTGTAGACAATATTTCAAGCTTTAAAACGATGTATATAATGATGGGTTTTAATTTATAATAAGGCACGTAGGCTGTTAACAAGTAGCACGGCGCGCGGCGGCTCGAACGCGCAGCGGTTCGCGGCTCAGCGAGAAATTACAAAAACCTAAGGAAAGTAATGATTAATTCATGTGTTTGCTTTTTTTTATAACAAATTCGTCTAACGTTGAAGAGTTTTATTATTATTTACCACTTTTAGTTCGGAGGGGAGGGGGGTAATATAAATATTTTCCCCTGCCTAATGAAGCGCTTTCATTATCCACCAACCGCCGTGGCCCGGTCTGGCTAAACAGTCATATTATGTTGTATGATTGTTTGTTACTTATTATTTAAATAAAATTATGTGGGAAATTTATGGGAATCAGTTTACGCGTCCTCAACAGTAACCCACATGCTCCATGGACATGAATAATCTCGGGCAAACAGTATCTACACTTTAACAGCAGCGTCTCTTGTCCACGTAGTGAGAGATGAATACGTAATAGAGATATTGATGGGAAATTAAGACAAGTAGAAAATATGTATCAAGATTTAGTTACTTGGAAAAAAGATATGGAGGAGGTTAATAATGATGACAATCTAAAAGAGACGATTCCATATACTGAAGCAAGTGAAGACAGGATTAAGGAATCATCGAGTAGGACTGCCAAGTTGTGGCTTTACCTTCTACATTGCATCGACCTCATGCTTAGATTTATATTTGCAGAGAAGTCCGGGAATCGGAAAATGCACCTAAATACTATTGTTGATATGTTTCCATTTTTCCACCCGGCAGGACATTTACCATACGGAAAATCAGCACATATGTACGTTCAAAGTATGTTGCAACTCGAATCAAGAATAACTAAAGAAGAATTTTTACTATTCACTGAAAATGGGTACTTTACAATAAGAAGAAGCGACAGATATTGGTCCGGTACGTGGACGGACATGATCATCGAGCAGTGTCTCATGCGACCAATGAAGTCAGTAGGAGGTTTGACACTTGGGCGCGGAATCACTGACGGCGCTTTGTCAAAGTGGAAACTTGGAACCACTTACTGCGTGAAAGTGCAAGAGAGCATTGAAGAATTCATCGGTATAGAATTTAATTTTACTGAACAGCATGTTGAGCTGCACGAATCACGGAAGAAAAGGGATGAGCTAGATATAGGAAAATATTCATCATGGCTAAGACAGCACAGCCCGTTCACCAAGCTCTCGGGGGAGCTGGTGTCTTTATCTTCAGGGTTTATTTCAGATAATAGTGTTAATTGTGATAACGCTTATGAGGTGAGCCTGGCAGCTATGCAGAAAATTAAAGGATGTATTTTTGGAGATATACGACTGAAAAGGAAAGACATGGTTACTACCCAGCAAGATTCAAATACGCAACTGTTAGGAAGAGACAAGTTGCAGTAAACCCCCAGCAGCTATTTAACAGAATACTGTGCATTAGTGATAGTCCTAGCAAGCTTTAGACCTATTTAGGATATGAATTGGCTTCAAGACCCCTTCTATTTTTGATGAAGTCTTAAAGGAACAAAATCATGTATGGCGAAAGTATTTAGCGAAAGTATTCATGACGAAGTTGATTTCGAAAATGCTGCAATAGTCATCGATGGAGGATACCTCCTACACTCTGTTGTTTGGCAAACTTAAACTACTTACGGAAACATCATTAAATCAAACTCACGTTTCGTCCATACTAAATTTGGCACACATTCAAAATACCAATAAACCAACTAAAATATGAAGAGCAAAGACGAAGGTCGGCTAACAACTCATCGTGCGATATTGAATTAAACTTCACTACACGTTGTTTGACTAAGAAGGAAGCTTTCTTATATAATAAGAAAAACAACAAAAATAATGATTGAAGTACTGTGTCATGAATTTAGTGAATCTGGTTTGAAAACAGTCACGGCCGCAGGTGATGCCGATATTGACATTGTACTAACCGGCATCGAACAACTCAACATCTTCTCAAAAGTGATTGTTGTTGGCACGGATAGTGATATTTTGGTATTACTTGTAAGTCTTGCTCCTGAAGGAAAATCTATTTTTTTCTGTAAAGATGTTGGTGGAAAGGCCCCTTCAAGAACTTTCTACATCATAGAGAAACCTATAATGTTACATAAAGATATTCGAAAACACATGCTATTTACCCATGCTATTACGGGCTATATGATACGACAACATCTTTATATGGGTTAGGAAAGATAAAAGCTGTTCACATGATGAAAAACAATCCCGAAGCAAAACGCGCAGCTGACGCATTTCTGGAAAAAGATGCAACTGAAGAGTGTTGCAAAATGGAGAAAAATTTGCTCTCGCCATGTATGGTCTTGGTAGCTACTCTAATTGAAACGAAGCTCGACTACAAGTCAAAAAACTACAAGTTTACCAGACTAACGACAAAATCAGCTTTTAAATCTAAATTTGACTTGGCAAAACTACCACTGACTTCAGAATCGTGTGATCGACATTTGTTGAGAGTTTATTTGCAAGTACAGTTATGGTTAGGAAACAAACTAAACCCTATAAACTGGGGATGGAGGTATGAAAATGTAAATGAAAATGGTGGAAAGAAGAAATTTTTGAAACCATTTGCTCCTGATGACCTTCTTTCTCCGGTGTCCTATTCCTGCAAGTCTGGATGTGGAAATTACTGTGGCTGCAGAAAATCTGGATTTACCTGCTCTGCCATGTGCTACAACCGTAACGGATTATCATGTCTGAACACACGACGTCTGAAGACTCTCTTGACTAGAAAATTATTTAAATATTTGCCTAATTTTGTCATAGATAATATTGATAAGTATATAATATATTTTTCAAACCGTTTTGTCATAATAATATTTTTTAAGGTATATTTTAAGAAGCTTCTTTGAAAGTAAACCATTTTAGGTCTATGCACTATTTTAAGTGATTTGTTATTTCGGTATTTTATTGTTGATAGGTGCACATAATAAAACAAGTGCGAATTTCCACAAAAGATTTTTTAGAACTTCGCCATACCATAAGGTCTGCAATATTTTAATGTTGTGAAAGGGTAGTCCCACTCTGTTGTAGGTATTTTTGGCTTATTTCACATAACTTTATTTAAATAATAAGTAACAAACAATCATACAACATAATATGACTGTTTAGCCAGACCGGGCCACGGCGGTTGGTGGATAATGAAAGCGCTTCATTAGGCAGGGGAAAACATTTATATTACCCCCCTCCCCTCCGAACTAAAACTGGTAAATAACAATAAAACTCTTCAACTTCAGACGAATTTGTTATAAAAAAAGCAAATACATGATTTAATCATTACTTCCCTTAGGTTTTAGTAATTTCTCGCTGCGCCGCGAACCGCTGCGCGTTCGAGCCGCCGCGCGCCTTGCTCCTTATTAACAGCCTTCGTGCCTTATTATAAATTAAAACTCATCATTATATACATTATTTTATAGATAAAAATATTGTCTACAAGTTTTGTTGATTAATTTTTTTTCGTTAACAGGCTCAGAAAAAAGTTATGTGCAAATATATTCTGAAATACTATTTTAAAAACTGATATTTTTCCTTTACTAATAAATTGTAGAGATTGTATAGCTTTTCTCGCAAAAATTAAAGAATACAATTTTTTAGAGTAACTAATTAAAAACTAAACCAAAAATAAATAATCTGATTTTATAAAACCATTAAGGAGATATTAGCGTATTCCGAAAGGCTTTGAAAAATATATTCAAGAGGGGGTGGGGAAGGAAGCACAAGGGGCAAAGTCTTGACAAAGGCAGACTTTTGTAAAAATACATGTCTAAAGGTCTTCTAACATCTGTGAAAAATTCAGCTTCCGGGGAATTAGTTCCGACACAAAACCTTCATTGACTGGGCTATTGGGTGTCCTATGGCAGAAATGTTGGTTATCCAATAAATGGTTCCCGAGGCGGCGTTACACAAACCCGCCTTTCAAATAGATGTTTTGATATCACATTTTCTTTATTTTACAAATAATTACTGAAAAATCAATTAATTAGTAACATGATGAAGCAAATTAAATGTGGAAATGAATCAAGTCCTAACGTCCATTTAACACTCCAATTGACGTGATTTTACATAAATATAATTTTATTCAAAAGAAACTTCTTTCATACATTATATGGGATTTCTTAACAAACCACAATCATTAGAATGGAAATAGTGATACGTTTACCGTCCGTCCACCGACGACGTAGCTCTGTCGAGCTGATCTATTGGCTTAGCGAATCGCGTGGTACTACAACTCTTCATTCATTCACCTTCATAATTTTCATCAAGCGACCGACGTACACGTCTCTCAACTTCCAGCCTTTATAATTGAACACTTCCTTTTATAATAAAATATGAATGTTAGGAAATTATTAATTACGTTTTAAATCACTATAATTCTTTCATGGTGACAATGTAAATAAGTGAAATATAATTGTGTTGATTTCTTATAACACCACTAAAGTAAAGTCTCTTTTGTTATAACCAATCAACGCTGACCGCGGTTTATCATTGTACTATTTTAGTATGTCTTCAGAGAAGAAAATGGTGAAATTCAGTGTAAGGGAGAAATTAAAAAGGCGTGAATTTTACATGCCTTTACACTGCCAGAATATTACAGACGGACGGTATTACACATTGAAAAAAATGAGAAAAAAATCCGTCTTCCGTAAATCCTGTGTTGGTTTTTCCAATAATAACAAATATTTTTTTCACAAATCCAAAAGAATTTCAACAAATCACTTCATCAGAGATTAGCGACCTAGCAACAGGATACAATTTAACGATTTATTAAAATGTCTATTTGTGGCAAAGGAATATTTGATATCATTTAAGAATAAGATAATACTAATAAATCTTAACGAAAATGAAATAAAACAAGGAACAGAAAAAAAATAATAACCACCTCAACTGGAAATCGAACCCAGAATTTCTGTCTTACCAGAACAACGTCTTTGACTACTCGATCATTGGGGCCTGATTATAAAGTATGTCATTTTTGTTGCTCTTACATTTCAAATTCAGAATTAACAAAAATATGGGAAAAGTTAGTTAGTTAAATAATATTTGCATTAATATTGACAAGAGTCCCAACTGCTCCCAACCGTCTGGAACCAGTGAGACTTTGGCATCCCCAATTGAGGTATGTTGATATATTGATGGTAGCGGGGAGGCGAAAGAGATGGGGAGAGAGGAAGGAAGGGGCAGTACCTGGATATCAGATCTTGTCACCAAACACGATTAAAGCCATTTTAATTCTGAATGGTGGTCTTACACCAGGGCGATACTGAGAGTTTCTTCCACTCTGGAACGTGCCATAAGTATACTATATCTTATTTAAAATTAATAAATTGTGAAATAATACAAATTAATCAAATAAAAACTAGTCTATGCTAGTCGAGGGTCTCAGTCACAAGCTTAATTCTGTTATTTTTTTGATAATAATTAAATAAATAAAAATAAACGCACTTTAAAACCACCACTGCCCAAAATAGAATATGGAGCGGTGTTTTGGGTCCTCTCAACTCCCCGTCTAGACCCTATCACGTAGCAGTCACCCCAGGTATCCCACAATACTCCCAGTTCCCAGGTACCTTGTACCTTGTGCTCAGGTTCCGAGACGCACCTGTTGAAGGCATACCTGAACCTTGAATAGGGCTTTTCAACTTCAAACTATAAATTAACTCATTTATTATGACTTTGGTGATGGGATGAAGGAATTCGACTCCATACATGTAACTTTTCTTACTTTTTAATTAATTAATTACTCATTGTATTTAAAATATTACTAAAATAATATTATTAATTCTCAATAAGGCACATAGTGAACTTTAAAAGTTTTAATAGATCTTTTATCGGCTATCAACCCTACATAACTAATCGCTCGTTGAGGCGACGACGCGCTACCCGGCGAAATTCGAAATCACCTACTTCCCCCAGCTCCCCGACCTTGATTCTTTCATTACCTCCCTAATTTGAGTAAACAGTTCAGCACGTAACGCGATTGCGGCCACACGCATACTAGGGCGTGCCTTATGACCATATCGTCGTACGCTGGACGAAAGTTTAGTTATAGCAACAATTTTTATGTTTAAGGTACGTACATTCATATATTCTTATATTTATTGTTAATGTTGGCGAATCTTCTACAATAGAAGCTCCGGTTCCATCTACGTCAAACGTGCCTAAAATTTGCTAACTGTGTCCATCCAAGGCCCGGAGGATGACCAAACACCGTTGCACCAGAGTAGAAAGGCTATTTGTGGTCCGCATAATATTGACATATGTGGTCACTGTGTATAATGATATTTTAATATTAATTTGTTTATTATAAACCTTACTTTTGTGCCATGTAACAAGTTCCTATCTTAATTGAATATTTTTGATTTATTTATTATAGTGTTTTATTGCGTAGTTCACTCGACGAAAGTGTAGTTACAATTAAACAATGAAAACAGTTTAGTTATCTAGGGTTAAGAAATGTTGATTTTTATAACACTATCTGTTTTTAGGAAGCCGTAAATATAATGATTTTAAAATTTAAGAGAAAAAAAAATTATCAACTCAATCTAATTGAGAAACAACACATTAAATAGCTTAAATTTTTTTTAATATTACGATCCACCCAATAACCAACAATGTCTATTACCTATCCGAGACCCAATGTGCGGCGTGCTGTGTATAGGCCAGTACCTGCCCCGACAATCGGCCAATCGGCATTGTTCCCCAACAGACCCCATTCTGTGACACCGTGCCCACTGTGCGCCTGTCACAACTTACAACACGACAACCACACTATTCAATAACACCTTTGTGCTACAAGGCGAGGTGAATCATACGGCACGAGAGGATTAAAACCCTCGGATTATGGTGTTAAAGAGACGTTTGAAGTTGTTTATAATCAATTTCACAAAAGGAAGGAATTTGTTTTTATTGAATTAATTTCATAATACCTCGTTCAGAACCGGGTCTGAGTCCAATGGCATGGCGCCTCGAGCAGCTTAAATTTTAGTGCTTAAAAATATATAATGCCTTAATGTTGAGTAATAATTTTTGTAGTTCCATTTGGATCCGTGAAGTGGGGCTTTTTATCTGGGATAACGTTTCTTAATGCCTTTTATGAGCTGGTATTTCAATAAATCTGGAATTTTATCAGTTGAATTAGATAGTCAGGGTTAATACCATAGAACAACTTGACGAACGTAAATATCCCACAAAACGAGCTTAAAAATCAACTGAAATATCGCCCCTAAATCTTTTACGAATTGCTGATAGTGTTTTTAGTGTTTATTTCGATTGTGTACTAGTGCCATTGTCGCTAGTTCTTCAGAGCACCTTTCATTCAAATATCGGTATGTCAAACATAGCATGTAATTATGTATACGTGTCATCTGTGTATGAACGATTGAATCGTACGAAATTTTTTAAGAAATAAAAGTTGCTTCCAAATTATTTATGTAATATGATGATCATTAATAAATACATGTTTTAATATATTTTAAGACATTATACTCATAACTAACTAACTAACCATCACGCCGTTTCCCCGGAGGGGCAGGCAGAGAGGACGGACCGCCAAACAGCTCGGTCTTTTTTTAATGTTTTTCTTTAGTTATAAAAAAATACATTTTTATATCTAGTACAAACCTTTTAAAAAATTATTTCTATGACATTAAGGACACTTTACAATACATCTACAACTTATTTTTTATGGTATTCCTTAACATCTGTCGGTAGATCATTAAAAATCTGAAATCCTTTAAAATAGAAATTATTTTGGGTTCCCGACAAGTTTGTTTGTAGATGTATTGTAAAGTGTCCTTAATGTCATAGAAATTATTTTGGGTTCCCGACAAGTTTGTTTGTAGATGTATTGTAAAGTGTCCTTAATGTCATAGAAATTATTTTGTGTTCCCGACAAGTTTGTTTATGGAAGTCTAAAATCTCCTCAGTTTCTTGTGGGTTAGTCATGTATTGCGAAATTAAACATGTGTTTCGAGAGAATCTTATTTTTTACCTTAAATATAAATATTAGGGAATTGTAAATTATTCGCTGTCTCACCATTTCTAGTTTTTTGTGCATAATAATTATCTTAGAATACCTGCTACAATTCAATACTGCTCGCATGCCTCTATTTTGAATTATTTGCAATTTCTTTATCTGTGTTTGATTGCACAAGAAAATGACACTAGAGCAGTAATTTAAATGAGATGCTACTATACTATTATAAAATAATTTACTTGTATTTAAATTAAGTTATTATATTAGTTATATAGAGTTAAATTTGAGTCGATTGTCTATTATAATGCCCATGTATTTGATTTATTTATTTGATTTTAGGTTTTATCACACACTTCTTTCCTCATTCACATTCGTACATCGTCTTATACACACTCTTCTATTATTCTGACTCTTGACATTGCCTGACTCGAGTATACGATACATCTGATATATATTACACTCTTCATCGAGTATAATGTCTTCAATATACGTCAACTCCATCTAAAAATACATTTCTTCTACACAAATACAATAAAAACACTATCACAACACAATCACAGCACCAGAACTATAACAAACCGATATTACAATGTACATAAACTACATACTACATTAGCACAAAGATAATTCATCAACCTTGCTCCTAAAATCTTCCAACTTCTCTTTGACACCTTAAAAACCGAAACCCAACTTAATACCTTCAAACACACTAATAACTCTATAGATTCTAACATCTGCAATACATTTCAATCATAACACACATACATTTTACACTCTAACCACCTAATCCCCCATCATACACCTCTCACATTCCTTTTCTAATTTTCTTATTTAAATTATCATATAAAATATTTATAACTAAATCTGAATTGTATAGTTTAATAACCATTATTATATTATGAAAAATGACAATGTTTAAACTCACCCGCAATGAACACAAGAACATGGACAGGACCATGGCGTGTGAAATAATATTAAAAAATGTAGTTTCTGTACAAATTTTGTGTATGAAATTCAAAATTGTTGTATTTGTGTTTTGGAGTGATTCCAAGGACGGGTTGTTTCGGTGAATTAGAACAATTCATCAAATTTCAACGTTCATTTTCCAGTTCTGTGAAAGATTTTTTCAAGTTCTGTTTTAAAAACAGTTTTGTCAAGCAACTAGCCTATAATGATATAATAACAGAACTTGAATAAGACTTTCACAGAACCCGGAAATGAACGTTGAAATTTGATGAATTGTTCAAATTCTCCGAAACAACCCGTCCTTAATAAAAAACCTTTTGATTTGAATTTTATTTTAATGAAAAAAAACTTTTCACCATTTAATTAAAATAATTGACATGTTTCAAAACCAACGGTTTCTTCGTCACGATAAACGCAAAATAATGCAAAGTAATTTATTTTCATTAAATAAAAATTACGCCACCAAGTGAATTATCGATTATTGAAGAAATTTATTTTATTTTTTTCGTAAGTTCCACAAAAGGAGCCCTGAGGAAAATAATCCTCAATTTTTGTGCTATCTTTGGGGATGCCGTGTGGAAGGTCTTTTTAAGAGGAAGCCTTGGGTAGGAAAATTGAAAGAGGTGGTGGGTATGAATCCGCTCCTCCCATCCGCCACCGAGTCCTGGACTAACCTCACACCATAAACCCTGGCACCATTACCAAGTCACCACACATTTGAACCACTTAAGGTGACCTATGAATGGCAGAGTTGTTGGTTGTCGAATTAATGGTTCCTGGGGCGGCGGTACCCACACCCACCTCCTAAATTGAGTAAATTGATTATCCCGGGATAAACTCTACAATCTCGAACCTCGTTTTCAAAAGGAGACCTCATCCACGAGTGTAGAAATCCTGAAAATACTGAAATGAGCTAATATGTACGTACACGGTGTCCGGAAACTCGCAGTACAAGCGGAACACTGGTGACTCTACGTCTAACTGGTGTCGATTTCGTAGTATAACTTTTTTTATTTGAACTGTCGTTTTTGAGTAAATCGAGTACGAGGTAGGAACTTTTTTGTTGAAATTAGAAATTAGAAAAAAAAATCGATCGCTTGAGGTTAATGTGAAGTGTAAACTTGGCTTTAAAGGTTTTTTTTACCCTTTAATTGTAAAAAATTGAATCAGTCCGAATTTTCGTTTTGAGTTCTCTATGAGACATAGGTTCACCAGTTTCCCGCTTGTAATACAAGTTATATCTGTATTTAGAGAATCAGAAAACCGCTGGGATCCCGAGAACTTGTAAACTAAACCAGGATTGTATTCCCTACCCGCATTGGAAGAAGGCCAAATTATGAATATTCTTGTCACATTACCAAGTCTCCTTTTGAGTGTGCCGCTTGCGCCAGTATCACAGCGATGGAACAAGACAGATAAGGTCCAACACCCTACATACTCTCTTAGTTACACAGGGAGGATATTCTCGTATAAATAGTTTCACACTTACAGATAGCGAGCCCATTAGATCGGCTGGATTACCGGCTATTTACTTAAGAACTTGATTTACATATGGGTGGAATAGTCACAATGCAGGGACGAACTGGGAAAACAGACCAGAACTAAACTGTCTCCCAGTACACGAATAAAAGATATTTAAAAAATCATCACATTTAGAGAAAGTGGCAATAAAAACATACCGCCCGTCCAGCAAAATTCATAGCATGATCGATATTCTGAAATATTGTGACCACTTTTCACAAGATTATTTGTATTTGTACTATTTAGATTATTTTTCGTTTAATTAAATCTATTTATATAAATTTCTTGGACTGTTTTGTTACCACACTGTATTATTAATTAGTTTTGAAATTTTTTTTATACTAGACGTATGACAAAGTTTGGAGACTTCTAAAAACACAAACAAACAAAAAAAGAAACAAAATAATTTTAAATTTTTCTAACATATTATATTGTGTTTAATCCTAAATTTGGGGAGGTTTGTGCAACCTAAACATCCCATAAAGCATATACAATAATAATACAATAATACACAATAATCACATCCCGTAAAGCATATACGAGTAATAATACAATAATATTATAATAATATACAATAATCACACCCCATAAAGCAAATACAGTAATAATGCAATAATAATACATTCATATACAATAATCACTTTTCATAAATCATATACAATAATAATAAAGTAATATTCCAATATTAAACAATAATCACATCCCACAAAGCATGTACAATAATAATAATCAAATCCCACAAAGCATATAAAAAATGATAATTACATCCCACAAAGCATATTTGTATATGCTTTAAAAATTCAAAATCGGTCATTTTAAATACATGTAGGATTACGAAAGATTTTTAAATATTTATACTGAGGGATCAGTAGGATTTATAGGTCCAATTAGAAGTTCTACCGAGCCGAACCCTCTGATATGAAAATATCTGGAGTCGGTAAATTATTTTCCCATTTGATCTCTGGTGATTTGACGCGTTGTTTTAGTATTATTTTGTATTTATTATGCTTATATAATGCACTTGCATAATGTGGATTGACTAGATGATCATTTGTGGAAAAGTGTGTGGAAGGGTTTAGTTTTTCCTGTGGGGAAGATTTAATCCGGACATAAAGTCGGAAAAAGCAATAATACATCCCATAAAGAACACATAATTTTATTATTTATTGCAATTTTGGAGATAAATTTCGACGGTCTAATCAAAGAAAATACGAGTGCATAAAGGAAGTTCTTTACTTCAAACATAATAATTATTTTTTGTGGTCAGTCCGCCCTTGTTGACCGCAGCGGCGCAGGAAGTGATGGGCTGGAGGGGAGACTGTGGAGGGGGAGGGGGTTGGAAGGATGGAGAGGGGAAGGTGGCTGGTGTTTGAGAGGGACACCTCGGACCTCGCGCGTAGGCGACGGGTGTCACCGCTTATCCAGTGACAGTTTCCGTGACACTAAGTTACTTATTGGTCTCATTTAGCGCCGGGCAGGGGGTAACAACTATTTGTAACAAAGAAGGGAATTTATTTAATTATTATAACAAAATGAATAAATCTTAAAATATTTTCAAAGTGAACGAAGACGTTAAAATTGTTGTTGACGACGATTGTTCAAATATTATCAATTACAATAATAATAAAACATTTATTTGTCAATGATCATCTTGAATCAGCTTGTTGAACATTTCTACATCATATTTGACAATATTGACAGAAGGGTAGTGCACAGAAATACATTTCGGATCCGGAATGCAGCTGGTTTTCAAGTCTTTCTACACGGAGAAAAATGAGTATTGCTGATTTATTAAAATCTTGTTGAAAACGGGATGGCAGGCCATTTTCTAAACAATGTTGATACTTTCAGAATATATCGTAACACGTATTCATGAAGCTACGTTTATCCTGATAAATATAATGACGAAATGCGAAAATATTAGAAATTTTATGAACATGTTTCCTACATCCCCATAACACATTCGTTTTTAACTGATAGTTTTTTAAGAAACCTGTCAATTCATTCGTTGACCAGAATTAGAATAATTTAAATCAGTAAGTTTTCTTCGTGTAATATAATGTAGACACATAATAAATAATTCAAATAAAAACCCAAAAAAACAAATAAAGTAATTTAAAACATATGGTCAAATATGGTTAAATATTGAAAAATTGTGAAATATGATTAAATGTTAAAAATTGTTCGAATATGGTTAAATATTAAAAAATGGTCAAATTTAGAAATATATATAAAATGGTCAAATATGGTTAAATGGTTCCATGATAACTCAACACAGTGACAATTCAACAAAATTAAAAAAAAATTGATATAAAGTCACTAGAAACGATGAACTAACCTAACCTAACCTTACCTAATTAACCCAGTTAATAAAGTTTTTGTTTCATCAATTTACATGATTTTATATAACTTTTTAAAGATATGATGAATTATCATTGTTATGATTTATCCCGTCACCGGTTAAATATTTAAAGATGGTCAAATATAGTTAAATATTGAAAAATGGTTAAATATCGTTAAATATTGTAAAAATGGTCAAATATGTCAGAATTTCGTCCGTTTGAACAATATTTTGTTAGTTTGGATTGTGTGGTGTCGGAAGTACGAAAGTTCCAATTCAATTTGTCTAAAATTTACATTACCACGCTCTGATATTTTTTGATGCGATTCATTTAATTATCCTAAAGAGAATAGTTAGCAATAAATGCAATAAATTCAATAAAAGAATGAAGTCATCGTAATGGACTGCCAAAATGTTATCCAGTAAGAAAATGGTATTTTGAGCGGTCCTAGATATCAAAATAGGATTATGAAAGATACATCAATTTAAAAAAAGGATGCAATAAAAAAAAATTATTTCCCTCATGGGCTATGTCATCTTTGGGGATGCGTGTGGAGATTGTGTTTGAGGAGAGAAAGGAGTGAACAATGGGTCTTGAAGAGATTTAGGTTGTAGAGGCCGGCAAATCGTTCCACAGCCGAGATGTTGAATTCAATAACGAGTCGTAGAAGTGACCCATTCTTATGTGACACAGCGGTACTGCCAATGTCTGGTATCTGTGAGAGGATATTGTGTCAGCGTTTTATTAGCAGCAGATAATTATAATTCGTATGACGAACCTCGTGCTGGTACTGTTGGTGGACGCAGTGGACTCTTTCGCTGCAGCAGCTGGTCCAGTTTCTTCACCACCTAGGATTCTTGCTGCAGAGTCTCCATCTTATATCTTCGTGTGACCTGTTCCTGTACTTTATTTTACTTAACTTAACTTTACTTCATTTTTGTAATATCTATATTTTTTTTAATATCTGCATCAACTGTAAAGCGCCCTTGAGGTGATATCTCACAAAAGCGGCGCTATACAAATTGTCCAATTAATAAATAATTTATTTATTTTATTTTGTAAGAAACAAACAGCTTTTACATAATATACAATGATAGATATAAATATACAAGTTAACTGAAGTCAAGCCACAGAAGTTTCTTATGCTAAAGTTCATTGGAAATGAAGTTTTAATATCTTAAAATTAATGTGGTGTTAAAGGAAGGGGAGAGGAAGAGAAAAATAAGAAGAGGATAGGAGATGCTCTCGATACATTCCACACTCTCATATTAATAATCGATAGTACGCATTACTTCATATCGATATTTCTTTAGGTTATTACCAAAAATGTCAATGCTGTAAAATTTTGTATTATATTGTGCACATATACGAGGAATTGGGGAATTTTTTCGAATTTTTGTTTTGCACGAGGGTAGATAAATAAATCAGATTGTCGGGTTGATCTAGACGGAATATGAAGATTACTAAATTGGTAAGTTCTGGTTGATTGATTTTATAACTAAGTATATTTTTTTATCATCTGCATATGCTAGGTAATTAGCATGTAAAAAACATTTGTGAATATTGTATATATACACATTAAATAATAATGGGCCTTAATGAGAACCCTGAGGTACACCGGAGGGCATAGAGAAGAAGCTGGACTTTGTTCCCTTAACTAAGACATTTTGAAGTCTACTCCAAAGGTATGAAGTGAGCCACATGAGTAAGTCACCATGGATGCCTAATTGTTTTAATTTTTAATACATAATTAAAAAAATGATATTCATGTACATAATGTTGGGTGCGTGTTTGGCATGTTTTCCGACTATGAGCATAGTGCCGAAGGGATCAATGACGCTAGTTCCACGGTGCATTTCCATTGTAATACCGGTAGAACAATCACAGCATACCTACCCGACGCCTGTACTCAGTGATTGCAAATCGTTTGTTGAAAGAGGGGAATCTCTCAAACGGACTATCTTTTTCATCACCAAAAGTTAATTTACCCCTGTAATCCACACCTATTATAATAAGGCCATCAACACTATCCCAATCTCCAAGGAGTTTGGAGGATGGCGTCACGAGATAGAGGGCCGCGTCCACATTATCTTGTCCCATATATCCTTACAAACTAAGATGACTAATTACTGGACGCGCGGAGTTATTTATTGCCTTGATTAAAATAAAAATGCCTGTTAATTCTTCGCTTCTAAGAAGGGGCGAACTACAAGACACTGAACCCTAATAAGCTTTCACCCATCCAGTACATACTTCAGTTCATTTTATTTGTAAAACTCACAATGTTGTATTTGTTTTGTTTGGGTTATTTAAATAATAAATAAACGCTAGCTATGATATGATTACTGATTTTCATAGCCAAAAGTATAATAGTGATTTATTTTTGGGATAGTATGCCTTGTTACTCTACCTACTTCTATAGCCTGCGTTTCAGTAACGTAATATAGGTACTATGTTCAATACTAGCTTACTTCGCCAGTGATTTATTCTGCTCCTACACGGAGAAAAATCAGTATTGCTATTTTATTAAGAACCTTTTCAAATTATTCGTAATCTGGTTAAAAACAGGATTGCAGGCTCTTAACGAAATAATTGATAGGTTTCCTGTAAAATTCTTAGTAAAAGAGAAATGTATTATCGCGACGTCGGACCATGTGTTCAGAAAAACAGTAATATGTTCGCATTTCGTAATTATAAATAACACGTGGAAACAAATGTTTATCAGGAAACGGCCTGCAATCCCATTATAAAGCGAATTACGAATAATTTTAAGAAATTTTTAATAAGTCAGCAGAATTTTTCTCCGCTTAAAGTATCTTTGATTTCCTTTAGGGTCGGTATTTCAGCTTTCTTAGAAATGTTATCGGTCGGCTTCTACCAGATAGCAACATGACGAACTTAAGTGTCTCTCAAGTTTAAGTCAGCTTAAAAAGCAACTGAAATTCCTGCCCTTACTCTCTGAGCCGGGAGTATGTAATCACTGCACTATATACAGTACCTTTTTACAACTAACTCACAGTTTCGCTTGTAACTGAAGTCATTATTAGAAATACGCGAATTTATTGAAAATTATTTTTGGCGAAATTCACATTATTATTGACGAAATTCGCTTTCTTTTTTGTTGCAATTTAATTGAATGGAAGTTTTTTGGTATTTGCATCAAAAAATAATATTTTGAATATATATATATATATATAATATTACTTTCTTATTAAGATAGAAAATCTCATGATAAAATCAGGTTTTTGCGTAAAAATTACGAATTTCGTTATTCGCAAACGCAAATTTTTTAGTTCTAATATAACTAAAAATAATTTAATTTATTTATGGTTGCCTTATACCCAACTTTCCTCTTTCGATACATCTCCCGCTTATCCCATCCTTACACCATTACCCAAACAATGTTATAGCCTATTGGGACTCTTGTGCATTCTCTGACTTTTGCATGAGAACCAGACATTTAGTGATAGGTGCTTGAAAGACTAGAATTTAATTATTGGGTGATAAAGTATTCCAAGATAATCTGTGAAGGTTCTATTCATGTTCTATTGTTATATAATTATTGACCAGTTGCTTCACAAAATAGAAATAGTACCAGAACTTGGATAGAACCTTCACAGAACTTGAAAATTAACTTTGAAACAACCCGTCCTAAGTAAAAAGCAGATTTTTACAAGGCCATGTAATTTTGACTAGGTACGCGTTGAGTGACATCCAACAATGTTATTAATATTCCTGAGGCGATTATGATGGTTTCCCAGATATTTTAATAACTTTGTGCATTATAATAATTAATACTTTATTACTCTCGGACCGCAAATTTTCTTACAAACATAAAAAAATACTGCGCGGTCAACTTAATGGTATATGCAAACAATAATAATCAAAGGTGAATATCTTTCAGGCAGAAGGATACCTATTTACGAAATATGATATCTTGAAGTTTGCAGCTCAACAAAGCTGTGTAAATGTTCTCCGTATAAATAAGTAAAAAAATGGTGTTTGTGAATGGTAAGTCTTGAATGAATCGTCAGTAAGATGACATCTTTGGAGTCTTTGTGCAGTGCTGGAGTTGAAAAATAATGTTATTTAATAAGAATTTATTAACAAATCTAAACAATATTATCTTGCAACTAATTTTTCTATGTTTTTCGCAGCTATCTTTTTGAATGATCACAAAGTTCTAACGAATTGGTTTGTAACCTAGATATTTTCATATAAACATATTGAATTTTTATTTATATCGGATACTTATTGACTTTTTCTATGTCTAATTAAATATTCAATTTTTATTGGAACAACTTTCAATAGCTGCCAAAAATATAGGAAAAATTAGTTAAGAGATAATACTGTTTATTATGAATTTGAAATATGATGTATAATAATTAGTTGCATAAGTACGAGTATATTGAGTGGATAAAGACGTTGTCCCAGTGATAAGCGATCCTGGTTTCGATTTTCAGTTGAGACCGTTATCTTTTTATTTTCTGTGTCTTTTTCTGTTTTATGTTTCATTTACATTTGTTAGTATTGTCTTCTCGTAATGATAAATTACGTTGATTGGAATAGCCTTCAATGGTAAAAGAACAGTTATTGTACGATCACGCTATAGATCACGATCCTTACTGGCTCAGATCAAGGAGTTTGATCCTCTTTCTGTTTTTGGGAAACTTGTGATTCGGTAGGATCGCGATGCCTCGACCAACACACAGAGTAATAACGCAAAATGTCTGCACTTACCAAGTTTGATGATAATTCTCAATGTTGATATCACTGGCGGTCAATGGTGACAATGTTCGACGAATGTATTATTTAATCACAAGTTACTATAAAAACACAATAAATCCATACACTCGGCGTTCCTTTGTTGCAAATATATATGTTTAACAGCGGTACCTCTCGGCAGTTTAATATGTGACGTCTAAAACTTCACGGCGATAGATAACTTGTTATGAAATCGATTACTTGGCGCATTTAACTGCTTTCTATTGTACAAATATCAAGCGTGAATTCGGGAGGGAAGGAGCCGAATTAAATTATTGGTGTGACGTATCCACAAAAATTGCAAACATTGTGACGAAACAAATTTTCCAATAAAAAACAATTTTTTGTTCATAATTATAATACATGTAATTCTTTTAAACGAAAGCATTGTAATTACCAATTCCATTGTTATAGCAAACTATTGTTTTGTTATTTAATTTAGCAACTGTATTGTTTAACATTTATCGTAGGTACACAAGAAAACATTTTAAATTAATTTTAATGATCCCTTTGCAGAGGAAGTAGACCGACCTAAATCTGCCGACTTCGGAGGTATATTTTTTAAGGATACTCGTAGAAGGTCAGGAAATGGTTTTTGCGGTTGAAAACAATTTTCTGGTCGAAATGAGCCGACTGGCCGAGGCGTGAACGCATTAAACCTCTCCAGCCTCAATGGCCATTGAAATCATATACCTGCGGGAAAGCTGTACAAAATTCGTTATTTGTTATAATTCATCGATAAGTCAATATAATGCACAGTAACTGTGTTTTTATTGATCCCGGCATCTCCAAAAACCACATAAGCCCAAATGGAAATTATTTTACTTCGAGCTTCCTGTGTGGAGTAAACACACGTAGAAAAATAAGTATTGCTAATTGATTAAAAATCTCTTAAAATTATTCGTAAACCGATTAGAAACGGGATTTCAGGTCTTTAAAGAATGAATCGATAGGTTTCCAGATAAACTTTTAGTAAAATAGGAATGTATTATCACATTGCCGGAACACGTGTTTTTAAACATACAAGTATTTCTGCATTTCGTCATTATATATTATCAATGGAAATGCAGGTGCATGAGCACGTTTTTGATATATTAGGAATTTACTAAAAGTTAATCAAGAAGTTAATTTTCTCTAATTTGATAAATCAAAACTAAAATTTCATCCAAAATCATTAATATAAATAATTAAACGTTACACATTTTTTATTAGAAATAAGGAATTATACCTACAGTTTGTAGAAAAGAAAAATTTCTAAAAGTCGGTAATTACAATCATATTGATTATAAAAGGTAGTATCCAACAAGGCCACCATCTTCAACCGGAACCGGAACGTAACAAACGAATTTGTTAAAACAGGACTTCGCAGTTTTCTTCTCAGTAATTAAAAAGGTATAAATCCACACTTGTTTACGCGATGCTGTGGGCGTTTCTTTCATTGAAAAGTTCACTAATTGATTGCGTAAATGATAGGGTGGTGGAATAACGTCTTAAACAACCGGACAGAACTTCGAGCAAAGGTGATAAATTTGGGAGCTCAATTATGTATACCTGGGTCTAATAATTACGGATGGAATGATTCGGCTAGAGAGATACAGATACAGACACAGATGTGGAATCACACCATCCAATTCTACCCAATGGTCAATCGCTTGCTTAGCCTTTTAATGCGAATACAGCACAAGATTCCCAATAGCTCCCAACCGACTGAATTCAGTCAGATTATGGTAACCCCAATAGGAGTATGTCGTAAGGCTGAAGGTAGTGGGGAGGGGAAGGAAATGTGAAACAGGAATGTGGGGAAGCAACTAGCTATTCAGATCTGGTAAAAAAACACGGCTAAAGCCAATTCAAGCAATGTTTCTTTTCTGATGGGTGGTCACACACTGAGAGTATCGAGACTCTGGAATGTGCCGCAAATTACTACAAATTTAATTATTATTTAAAAAAAAATTCATGTCACTAAATGACGATGTGACCATAAACATTTACTATTTTTGATTGTTACCTACTACGATTAAACTACGTTAATTTTTTGCCTTGCATGAAATAATTCGTATAATTTTGCGTGATGTATTTTTAGAAATTTTTTGTTTTTGTTTAACTGAGCAGTGAATCTTTCTAACTAGGAACTGGAGTCGACAGCTCTACATCCTCGCCAAATGCCGATCGGGTCGGACCGATATTTATTTGGCACTGCTATGTTATCCAATTTCAGAGAAATGAGAATATGTCAGGATTGCCACGAAAACAACGAGAACGAGTCTATCTGCTGTGTTCCAGATCGATCGGATGTTAGGAAGTAGATTAATTTCCGCTTCCAATATTTGGATTCATTCATTACCGAAAACAAAAGTGAAATTCAAATAGATGCAATTAAAAAGTAACAACACCACAAAATATGCATAATATTATGAATACGTTGATTTGTTCTCTGCACAAGGCCTGGTTTCATGTCTTGCTCCCCGTCCTCGTAAATTGTTCTGTGCATAAGGCATGGTTTCATGTCCTGCTCCCCGTCCTCGTAATTTTTTCTGTGCACAAGACCTGGTTTCATATCCTGCTCCCCTTCCTCGTAATTTGTTCTGTACATAAGACCTGGTTTCATGTCCTGCTTCCCATCCTCGTAATTTGTTTTGTACATAAGACCTGGTTTCATGTCCTGCTTCCCATCCTCGTAATTTGTTTTGTGCACAAGGCCTGGTATCATTTCCTGCTCCCCGTCCTTGTAATTTGTTCTGTACACAAGGACTAGTTTCATGTTCTGCTACCCCGTCCTCGTGATTTGTTCTGTGCACAAGGCCTGTTTTCATGTCCGTCTCCCCTTCCTCGTAATTTGTTCTGTGCACAAGGCCTGGTTTCATGTCCGTCTCCCCTTCCTCATAATTTGTTTAGTGCGCAAGGCCTGGTTTCATATCCTACTCCCCTTCCTCATAATTTGTTTAGTGCGCAAGGCCTGGTTTCATATCCTACTCCCCTTCCTCATAATTTGTTTAGTGCGCAAGGCCTGGTTTCATATCCTACTCCCCTTCCTCGTAATTTGTTCTGTGCACAAGGCCTGGTTTCATGTCCGTCTCCCCTTCCTCATAATTTGTTTAGTGCGCAAGGCCTGGTTTCATACCCTTCTCCCCTTCCTCATAATTTGTTTAGTGCACAAGGCCTGGTTTCATATCCTACTCCCCTTCCTCGTAATTTGTTCTGTGCCCAAGGCATGGTTTCATGTCCTGCTCCCCGTCCTCGTAATTTCCTATTCGGACAAACTAATCTATTAGTAGGCTCTGCCTGCTCCGAGGAAGATAGTGAAGTAATAACACCCACGTCTTTATCTGCGAATGCTATTGTCAGATGCTCTTGCATTTACTGCAGCCGTGCTGTTAATTTAGACAATTTGCATTCACGAGACCAGAAGAAGAAACTATGTGAATATCAAAAAGTGGAAGGGACCAGCGGTGAGCTGAAGCGGCTCGCATAAGTTTTGTGGAAGGGCTGATTTAAAAATAAAATCAGATACAAAACAGATAGATAATACTTTCACATATTACGAATGCTGTTAAAAATGTGCGGTTTATGTGTTATTCGTTAAAAGTTTATTTTTCTTATTATGATTATCGTCCTAAAAAGATTGTACTGTAATATTTTCATTCATAATTTCCAATTTAAAATTGCACATTCTGAAACGGTTCCAACTGGCTACGACGTCATCATAACGTAGAGAACGTGTTACTTGAAATGGCTTTTGCAACATTTGGTTACCAGATCTGAATAGCCAGGTACTTCCCCACCTTTCCATTCCCCATCTCCTTCCCCATCGCCTTCAGACTCACAACACACTAAAAGGGAACTATTAAAAAATCAACTGAGAAACGGTTATCTAGTGAAAAATGAGTATAGCTAATTTATTTAGAATCTCTGCAAATTATGGTATTCCGGTTAAAAACGGCATTACAGGTAGTTTTCTGATAAACTTTTAGTAAATCACTTATATATAGGAACACGTGTTCATTCCCTTGCATTTGCCTAGATAATATATAGTGACTAAATGAGAAAATATTAGGATTTTTAGGAGCAAGTGTTCTGGCATCGTGAAAATACATTCGTATTTTACTAAAAGTTTATCAGAAAACCTATCAATTCATTCATTAAGGATCTGCAATCCCGTTTTTGACTGGATTACGAATAAATTAAAGAGATTTCTAATAAATTAACAAAACTGATTCTTCTCTGTGCGTACCACATTAGGGATACCCTAGTCTCACCGGATCCAGACGGTTGGGAGCAGTTGGGACTCTTGTGCGGCATTCTTATTATTCTTGATACTTTTTCTTGCTCCTTCAACTTTCTTGTAATTTTTGAAAGATCTTTAATGCACATAAGATATAAAAACATGTTTTGCTTTGCTAAATGATTTGTGAAGCTTATTCCCCTTTTGCAGTGAATGATAAAATAAATAATAAGTGTTGTTGTACCCTTTTGAAATTGAACCGTAGTACGATTTCCAAGATCAGTAGCGGCTGCTTTGGAGATGCCGACAAAGCCCTTATTGCGAGAGGAATTCCTGCGGCCACTAAACATTCTGCATACAATAGTACCAACACAAAGTACTTATAATTCACATTTAAATACTAGTTGAACTCTGTATAATTTAATCCAAGAAAGCTCTATGGAAATAGAAATAATTAGCGAGAGCACAACAATGCAAATGGAAGGACCGTGCTAGTCGCCAATGAAAGCAGTGGGTCTAATGACGCATCCTGTACATTCATCTCAGGCGTACCCTTAACGCTCCGTAGAAAGCGTTCAAAAAGAAGAAGAAGATGGTTTTGACAAGGAGACATGTAAATACGAACGTTAAAGCGAGCGCGCCAAATTTTATAATTTATAACAAGTTTCTCGTCAACGCTTTAAGTTTTTAAGTTTAAAAAAAAATATATATTTTTGAAGATAATATCTATACAATTGTTATGCCGAAACGTTAATTATATGAAACTTCCTAGATAGAAAAAAATCGCAAAATAAGATGCGAAAATTATTTAAAACACGTTTTGTTCTGTTATTTAATATTTCATAGGCATGAAAAAATTAAAAGTGTATCATTAATTGCAAATAAAGCTTTGTCAAGAGATTTTTATTTTATTTAAAACGAGTCGTGTTTTATTAAATATTGTCACCATTTTCGCTTAATTATTATGGTTTTTTTAATATTAGCGATCTCCCTCTAACATTCGTATTTTAATATCTCCCTTTCAAACCATCTTTGAACGCTTACTACGGGGCCCTAAGCGAAAATTGTAAATATGTTTAATGAAATTCGTGTTTATGGAATGAAATGACTCGTTTAAAATAGAGCAAAAATCTTTATACGATTTCCTAAATTCCATTTAAAGTTCCACTGTAATTTTTTTTATACCTGTAACATATTAAACAATACAACAAAATGTGTACTTAAAATGGTAAATTTCGTAAAATTTGATATAATTACCGTTTTGTCTCTATAAATCATCACTTTGGTTAAACAAATTTCTAACTGAACATTACCTAATTCTGAGTTATGGGGTTTCTAACATTACACTGTTAATTTTTCATAACGTCTATAACAAACGCTGAATTTATGGTTTGATCTAATATATAATATTTTAGTTCTCCATTGTAAACTAAGAAATTTTTAAATTGCATGTGTATTTTAGATTCTAGAACTTGTGAAGTTAGAACCTTATTCGACCAGCAAGGACTTAATATTTCACTTTACAAGTTCTAACGTTACTTGGAACAAAGCTTGGAACCTTGTTCAACAAGTTTGAATAGTTTTTGTTGCTGTGATACTATGAACTGTAAAAGTTAAAGTACGCATTATTGGTGTAATATATTTGTATTGAAAACTCGATTACTTAAAAAATTATTTAATTTATTTATTTATTGGAGTCTTTTTTGCTAACTTTTTCAAATTTTATCTTTCGTTTTAGAGTAAATCGTGCTAAAGTTGGAATTTTTACGTCAAATTTGATAAAAAAAATTCTTCACCATGCGGTCACTATCTGCTGTTTATAGTATTTTAAAATGTGTTGAAGCACAGACCCGGCTCCAAAATATACCCGTTCAGTTACGAAAAGAGGAATAAAATTGAAAAAAAATTAATATATCGGAAAGCTAATATCGAAAAAGAGGTTTTCTTGGGTTCTCCGTGTGATATAAATTGTTGATGTTAGCACTAGTTGACGGTTGATGCTGAATTCCCAGTTTCTGTAAACTGATCATCAGGATAAACGGAATGGGTGATTAACATTTTTAAGTGGAACTAAGAGAACAAGGAAATGATCCAGATTAATTTTGGTGTAACGTGTTTACGAGTATTTGAGAGATTGATAATGCAATTATCGGTCGAAAAAAAAAGTTAAATACAAAATAGGTTTTTTCCTTATTTTGAAACTATGGTCTAGAAAATAAAACTGCCTTAGAAAGTCAAGCCAACTATAAAAAAGAAAGACTAACCTAACTTAACTGCAATTACCATTCCAAAGCCTCTTTCTAATCCTAACGTTTTCTTGCTGCTTTTCCTCCGTAAAATGATTGTTTTCCAAAAAATTTGTCATAACAACATGCATTAAAATGAAGCAAATAAATGGAAGGAAAATATTCTAAGAATGTATCTTCAATCTTCTAATAGTATCTTCCAATTTTGCACAATATTACGCAACAATTTTTAAGTTTGAGCATAACCAAATAACGTAGACCGTAAAAACACATACGTATTGGGTATGGAGGTTGGCTATTACAGTATAAATGGAAAAATATGTGTGTTATAAAAAATCCAGAGGCAAAATAACAATTTACAGATTTCACGATCGTATATCGCGAACCTCTGTATGTCTATAAAGGATCCATTCACTCCATATAAAAGATGAGACCCGCAATCAAGTGAATCACCAGCGTAACTCCTCTTTCTGATACAATCACAATAAAACGTCGCAAAACGCCTTGGTGCAATCACTTCGGTGTGTCCATTATATTAAATTAGGCTGATGTGACTTTGGAAGCGGTCAATGTCAACACGAAGGTCAGCTGACCAAATTCCCATGACGAAGAAACAATGCAGGATATGCAAAATGGCTTAGATGATGTTATTGATGCATTTTTCACATCTATCAGCATGTACTCGTATAATGTGTATTGGATTCTCCCCTCGTCTTGAAAATTGAATACAAAATGATATATCGCCATCATTTAATATGTATAATCTCCGCTTGAAAATCCACTTGGGCGTAAATAAATGATTCAATGAAATAAAAACTTTACATTAACAATTAAAATTGTTGCCCTGATGAAGCTGAAGCCATGCAAAACCTTGTTAATATTTTTTTCGAAATTAGTGGTTTAAAAAAAGTCTTTGTTTCAAAATAGTATGTCAAACCACGTGATTGCTTTCTAAGAAAACAAAAAAAATAAATTAGCACGAGACAGGCAATTCCTGTCACATTGACTTTGTGTGAAGTTTTTTTTTTAATTAAGTGAAAAAAAAATCTAATCAACCACATATATAATAATATTTTTCTAATGAATAAATTTACGAATTGATATTTGCTTTCAATTGAATACTTGAAGAATTGTAGCCCGGGAAAAATTTTCAGTCGAATATATTCATATTGGACTATAAATCCGGTGCACAACTTTTTGTGAAAAACGTCGAAAAAACATGTTTTTATGCTACAATCAAAACATAATTATAATGTATCTACTTGTAGATATGCATATTGTGCCCTGCTTTCATATTATTTTTAAAATTAGATGGTAAAATGAAGGTTTTTCACTCTAGTGACCGTTAGTGCAGCCACCTGAAAAAGCTACCCGTCCAAGCAAATAGATTCCATGATTAAGATGATAAAGCTTAGATAAGTTTGTAACACCAACAAATCTTGGTTAAGTGGTCACTCCGTTGATTGATGAATAGGTGGAACAAGTGTCAACTTTAACTTATCTTAGTGTTCGCTCGGTTTTTGACTGGTGAAAACGGCAACATAAAAATTATATTTTCATCGTTATTCCAGGTCTTCCACAGTAATGTAACGCAGCTAAGATAAACACTAAATTGACACGAACGTTTCCGCTGACGAGGTACACGACTATAAAATGGGTGATTCAAATCATCATTACCCGTCGTTTGTTTATTTGGAGGGACCAACACATATTTATTTTATGGAGGTGAAATATATTAGAGGGTCCTGCAGCTAAATGACCAAGATAACGATATTGGGAAACAAACACCTTTTAAAGACTTCGATAAATAAATTCCCAATACCAACCTGTTCATAAATTTAAAAGAAACACAATAACGCTCAACTTAAGTGGATCGGAATTTCATACATTGATGCCACCATAGAAGGGTTCCGTGAAGCAAATAATATATATATTTTCCTTAATTATTAGGTAGATACGCCGAAGTTTTAGTGCAAAATCACCCCTCAGTCGAAATATCTTAGGACCATTATTATTTTCAAACCACGTATAGAGATAAATTTACTACCTATTATTCCTAACAAATGAAAATTATCAAACGAAACTAATGATCATAAATTTTATAAGAACAGTAAAAAAAATTACTGCGCGAAACAACACTAAAATTATTGGAAAATTACATAATAATATCAGGATTAGAGCAGCATGTACCTTCAATTTTTAAAAAGGAGCTCTTCCAATAAATTCGGAGTTCCGCAAGGAAGCGTCTTAAGACCATTATTATTTCTCATCTTCATAAATGAAATTAGTGGCATTTCCATCACAGGAAAAAAACTAGTTGACGATGATATAATATCTTATGAAAAAGACTTGAAGGCTACGTCAAAGAAGATGAACATTGGTTATAAATAAACTGGCTTACATTTTTTGTTTTTAATGAGTTTTTATTATTCACAATGTACATTTGTTACGTATAATTTTTTTTTATTTTTATTTTATATAATTAGCTAATTATATAAAAAAAAAAAAAATAATAAAAAATAAAAATAAAATAAAAAATTATACGTAACAAATGTACATTGTGAATAATAAAAACTCATTAAAAACAAAAAATGTCTAGAAATTGTTACATAGTGAATGCCAAAGAAATACAAAAAATTGTAAACTGGCTTCCGTTAAAAACGAATAACTTAACTTTTTCAATTGACAAAAGCGGACAGTAAGGGAATTTTTTAAAATTTTGAAAATCTACGAATTCCAAAGCAATATTTCATCATGTTCTTGACATCTTATTATAGATAAAAAAAATCTCCGATGGGACGCTCATATTTGTAAGTTTTATCAGAAAACTTACAAAATTCGAGTACCAAAAGTTTACTTTACATTCTGTGCAAATTTGCATCACATTAGTGCATTACAAAGTATTGCGCGTTACAAAAAAGACTCTGTCATCATTTCTCCGGCTTTTCTCGTCAAAATCATCAATCAAAATGACACCAGTGATCTGCTCGTCCTGGGAGGTCTGGCCAAATAAAATAACCAAGGGATGTAAAAGTTCAGTTGAGGCTATTCGAACCGCAGAAACCGCATTTCTCAATTTTATAAATCAAGGGGATTAAGAATAAAGTGCTTGATGATATTTTTCCAGTTCTTGAGCAAAATTGCTTTTACAAGCATGCGGATTTGACAACAAAATATAAAAAATATAAAATCACCCCAGTAACATTGTTTTTGCAGCAATAATTTGCTTGTGTGTGTTTTTGATGGTGGAGTGATGTGGCCTTGTGATGTTCTGGAGGTACCTCGCGTCCAAAAAATGATGTATCTAATTTTCTCGTATAAATAAATCAAACTAGTAATTAATTACCTTACCTAACTACTTAATTACAAATCACTTATTTTAATAAAAATTTATTTTATTTTATGTCAAATAAAGGATGAAAATTCTTTTTCAAAACTTTTCAGGCAGGTAAGTACCAAAATATTGAAAAAATTCCAATAAGAAAGTTCAAATACACATGACGATTTCAAATGAAAAATTGAAAAATCTCTGCTATAAACTTAAAATCCATTAAAACTTTCACCAAATTGAACCGGAACCGGAACGTACAACAAATTTACACATAGGCGAAATGCAAAACGGTCAATAAAGGAATCAGAGGCATTTCTAGAATCACCCCATCGCGAGGGAGTCGTCTTATCGTCAGCCTAACATTGTTATTGTGGCTATAATTTGATGATGCGTGTTGTTGATCATGTTGGTGGGACCTTGTGATGTTCTGAAGGCAGAGGTATAAAGGAGAATATAATGTTCTGTGCGGGGTTCAGAGGGTCCGGTCTCCGGTCCGATCAGAATG
This sequence comes from Hesperophylax consimilis, assembly GCF_061612785.1. Classification (NCBI taxonomy): domain Eukaryota; kingdom Metazoa; phylum Arthropoda; class Insecta; order Trichoptera; family Limnephilidae; genus Hesperophylax; species Hesperophylax consimilis. The sequence continues at coordinate 15,238,406 of NC_142857.1, forward strand.
TAATTATCTTCTTACTGCGCGGGGTCCGCCCCTTCCTTGGAGTCTGGGACCAGCCATGGGCTCTCAACATTCAATAAATAAGAAAAGCAGTTAGTTAAATACAATTTGCGAAAATATTGCACGCATTATAATTTAGCGGTGAAAAAATAAATATTTTTTTATGAAAGCGTACAGGCCTCCGTGGTCGAGGGATAAGGCTCTCGACTAGCAAGCCGGAAGTCGCGGGTTCAAATCCCGGCGTGCGCAAGTAAATTTTACTTGAATAATTTGTGTTATATCACTGCTTTTGAATTAAAAATAATATAAAATATATTTGAAAAAATAGAGAGAAAAAAATGTTTCACATAAAAAAATATATATTTACTTCATCAGTTGCCGGATTTCGCAAAATCAGAACAAATTAAAAAAAAATTGAGTTCATTCAATGTGAATATTTTCACGCAGAAATATTTCACTTCACAAACCGGCAACCTAAATTAGTATTTTTGAAGAAGTCCAATCTGCTTACTGTTTCTGTACGCCCATAATTTCAGGAAATGTTACGACTATGTTGTATCTTTCCTTGAAGTGAATTATGCAGTTTTTCAAATCCCTGAAAATTATTTTTTACCTTTTTAGCAATACTAAAAATGGTCATTCATACAAAAATATAATAATATTTTGCAATCAAATAATGAGAAATACACATTTAGGCGCCATTGAGGGTGTGAGTAATACATACATAATAGTAATGGTTTAGACGCCTGTAGATTATAGTTTCCATACTGCGCACCAGATGTTACTATTATCCAGTTATTGTAGTTTTAAGGTTCTTCCATAGGTGGCAGTACTTACACCATCTGACAGAGATAGCATGTCGGTCGTACCCGGATGGTTACGATCACAGCCGATGCTAGCCGATCCCTAGGTAGGGAGCTCACTTTTAGTTGCTTTCCTCGTTAGAGTAACTCATAGTCTCTGATAGACCGGACGTATGTCCTGCAAAACATTCATTGTAATTACCTTACGATAATAAAGTAATCGTAATTTTTAACGAACCAAAGCATTTATTGAATGGTCCTGATCATAAATGTATTCCATACCAAGAACATAATTTTGCAGTACATCACACTTAGTAAATGTAACATCCGTATATTATACTGTTTCGTTATGACTTTTGTCATTTTTCTGACACTATCCCACCAACCATAGAGCAGCAATTAAAACTCCGCGCTTGATTTTGAACATGAAACTGGCACGTACCGAGAAAAAGTGCCGCAAGTAACAAGCTAAAGGTCAGCGACTAAAGACCGGAGAGAAAAACCGCTGTTTTAATCTGATTATTTGTAGCACATGCTTGCCGATTGTGTGCATTAGTTCATGTGAAAAAGGGTGACTTGTGATTAATCGAACGTTCTTCCCAATTGTGGGCCCCGCTAGTCATCAAAACAAACAATCACCAAACCTGGTAAGTGCAGAAATCTGGCGATTTATTTGTGTGTTGGTTGGGGTAGCGCAATCTCCATTTCAAATTACAAGTCTCCTGGAACCAAAAAAGGATAACGCCTTTACTACCCCAAATTACGGACGCAATTACAGCGTCATCGCACATACACATACATTCTACATATTTAAACTAGGTCATCTTGAGAGTAAGCATGTCCTCAAACTGGTCATAGCAAAAAATTTATGTTAGACCATGAAAGATGATCCCTAGGCGCGAGTACCCTTAAATAAACATAAGTTCTCGATGATGAAAAGAATGAAGATATTACTATCGGGAAAGTACCTTTTGAGTACTCACACTATTTTTAATTACGATGCAATTCCCAGTAATGAAATCGTGTCAAGCAGCTCGACACTTCCTTCTGGTATCGTAAAGTTTTACTCACCTAATTTCATCGCTTTCAGAACGACCTCGAATTTCTTGAACACCACTGTGTTGAGTGCATCCGAAAGCTGTGCCTAATATTATTAATTAAATTGAACATTGGCCTCCCCTGTCTATCTGCCGGGATCCTATTTAAACGAATAGTGGACGTGTATTTCTTTCGGTTCATTATCGTCAGGTGTTCGAAGCCGAGAATATAATAAGTAATAATATTAAGAGAATACAAACATCCCGCCATACTTGTATACGTTAATAAACTATCCAGGTGGGTACTCGTACGATCCAATATACAGAATACCGTCAACAGTCTCCATAAGTGCTAAAATGGGCTCTTAAAGCAGTCGTTAGCCTGTTAAAACACATTCATAATTCCACACAACCCATTCTGAATCATTTTCATTATGATTTGCAGTGTGCGATTCTTGGTGAGATTTCTTCATGACGAAATCTTTTGTGATTTTAATTTCTTGTTAGCTGGAGATAGATAATATTTATAGGAGAATCTTGTGAAGAAATATCAATCATGTGTCAATTGGTGGAATTTAATTGAAAGATTACCGCTTGACTAAAGTTGTGCCATAAACTTTGCAACTTTAAAAATCTCTTGTTTTCACTTGACCCAAAATTTTTTGCCTCTTGTTTTGTTGTTGCTTTACATACCTACTGATCACTTTATTCTTACACATAAGTGTACACACTGTACACTGCTATTGGATATGTATTTATTCATTGTAATTTTCAAATATATTTTTTTGAATTACACTTTTGTTTTCGGAAATGAACGAATGCAAATCTCGGAAGCGGAAATCAACCTACTTCCCGACATCCGATCGAGCTGAACTCGTTGTCAATGACAATGCATGGTGGCACGCGGGCATACATATTTTTTCTTCAATCGGATTACATTACAGAAGTTAATAAACCAACTATATGTCGGTCCTACCCGATCGGCAGTTGGCAAAGTTGTTGGCGCGGTTGATTCCAGCCCCTGGGAAGGAAAGTTCAATACTCAGACAAAAAAAATATTATTTTCAGTCTTAAAAGACATTTTGAATTAGATGTACGTAGTAAAAAAAACTTTAACGGATTATTTTTTTTAGTTGTAACCTTTTATGTTGTGTACACTTATAACCCTTTTTGTTGTGTACGAATACGATATATATGTATTTTTTTTAAATTTTACAAATTTTTTTAATGAGTATAGCGAGACCTATTTTACTACACCACTTTGTGTTTTATCTGTCCGTAAATTTGTTTGTGTTCAATCCTGTCAATATGGTAGCTGTGTTTGATAAAACTTTTTTATTCCGCCAGAGCGCATAAGCACTGCGACTGTTGCGAGCTGTAAAATGGAGTAATCGACAACGCGAAGATTGCAGTTGACAGAACTACGAGCTTCACATTAGGTTTATATTTATTTCTAGGAAACAAAAGCTTTTTAAAATGAATAAATAGGAGGTCAAATATGGTTAGCCACAAAAAAATCGGTGACCGGATAAATCATCACATCTTTAAAAAGTTATACAAAGTCATGGAAAATGATGAAACAAAAACTTTATTAACTGGGTTAAGTAGGTTAGGTTAGGTTAGGTTAAAAATCGTTTCTAATGACTTTATATCACTTTTTAAAAGTGTGTTGAATTGTCACTGTGTTGAGTTATCATGGAACCATTTTTAATATGAAAATGAAATCTTCAGCACGGAAAATCCAAGCGAGGATATCATTATACCTATTTGTTACAAAAAAAGAAGATTATAAAATACTTATAGTTTTTTTTTTTTTTTCCATTATTTCTGGCTTTCACCCTTCAAGGGTGTTCTTGGCCATCATTTAAAATTATTGAGAAAGGTGTATTGAAAGGTGAATTTAAATATTAATTTTATTTAAATAGGCAAATTTCAAAATTATAATGAAAATTGGATTCGAGTTCAGACTTAAAAGAGATGAAATGTTGAATGGAGGGGAGGCAATTTTAGTTAAGGCTTGATAGAAGAGAGGATATTTGTTTAGAGAGGGACAACCAAAAAATATGTGATCTAAAGTTCCCACTTCTAGACCACAGAATGTACAATCTGGGGAGTCAAGGACGTGAATTTTAAAAAGATGGGAAGGAACGGAACAATGACCGATCCTCATTCGAATGAGTGAAGAAATTTCTTTTTTGGAAAAATGAGGGAATTGCTGAAACCACGGTTTTGATGGTATAGTCCTTTGTATTGAGGCATAGCAGGCTCCCTTGGATTGACTAGCAATGTGCCAATACTCTGACCAAACATTGCGGGATCTTTCTTTGATGATGGAAAAAATGTCAGATAAGGGAATGTGGTTTACGAGGGTAACAACAGGGTTGGACGCTCCTTGTTTTGCCAAGGCATCCGCAATATCATTACCCATGATACCAACATGTCCAGGAATCCAAATCAGAGTTACAGTTTTACCAGAGCTTTGAATGGAGGCTATCATCTCTCGAATAAGGCATACAAAATGATCATCAGGATGAAGAAGAGGACTGGATTTAAGTTTTTGGAGGGAACTGAGAGAGTCAGAGAGAACGAGGGAATGTTCAAAATTATTTTTGATTATATATTTGAGAGATTCTATTATTGCAATGCACTCAGCTGAAAATATTGAAAATTGATTTGAAATTGAATGAAATATTCTATCATTAGAATTATTGTGGTAAACGTTAATACCTATACCACAGTTAGGAGAGTCGGGAGATTTGGATCCATCAGTAAATAAAAGAGAAAAGTTGGGCCATTTAGATAAAATAATGTCATTGAACATATTATTGACAGTTCGGGCCGGGAGATTGGAATGACTTTTAAAGATTCCGATCCCTTCTAATATTGTTGGGGATAGGGTGACGTGACTATATTTTAGTTTGTATAAGGGAAGTAGATCATTTTGGATGATGTGGAGCTCTGAGAGAGACTTAAAATTTTTACAGATGTCAGGAATAGGTTTAGTTGAAGCTCTGATTGTAGATGAATGGTTTGAGTCAATGAACAACGAGACGCTGGGGATAACCTGATGACATTTAGAATTTAAACATTTAAGAACAAATTTGTCAGCAAATAGTTGACGCCTTAAATAAAGAGGAGGATCAGAACATTCTACTTGAAGGGAATTGATGGGTGACGATTGCATCGCTCCAGTTATTATTCGCAAAGATTTAGATTGAATTTTGTCTAATTTATTAAGTACATTTTTTGAGGCAGTACTAAAAAGTGGGCAGGCATAGTCGAGATGGCTTCGAATAAGTGCATTGTAAAGCAACTTAATGCAAGTAGGGTGAGCTCCCCACCAAACGCCAGATAATGATCTGATGATATTTAAATTTTTTTCGCATTTAGTAACTAAATTATTAATATGGGAAGACCATTTAAGTTTCCTATCAAATGTTACTCCCAAAAATTTTACTTCAGAAGCGTTGGAGATTGGAGAATTTTTAAATAAAATTTGAACGGGGGGGTTTTTATGGCGGTTTGAGAAGGTGACACACTGAGTCTTTTGGATTGAAAGTTCAAGACCATGTAACGTGAGCCATGTGCAAAGGGCATTCATGGCTTCGTTAAGATATTTGACGGCAAGAGGGATGATTTTGGATGATAAGAAGAAAGCTATGTCATCTGCGAACTCGATAATTTTTATTTGTGGGGGAATAGTGACATGCATATCATATGTGTATATATTATACAGTAAGGGGGACAATACATCGCCTTGTGGTAAACCCTTCCAAATAGACCTACTTTGAGGAGAAATATCTGGAAGTTCAATGAAAATTTTTCTATCTAGAAATAGATTAATAATTGATTGGACAAACATGGGGGGAAGGCCAAGGCCTAGAAGTTTTTTTTTCAGGATTGGGATGGAAACATTGTCAAAGGCGCCTTCTATATCTATAAAGACGGCAAGACAAACTTCCTGTTTAGAAATTGATAAATTAATATCAGTGCTGATGATGGCAAGGTTATCCTGAGTGGATTTTTTTTTCCTAAATCCAAATTGAGATGGAGAGAGAAGCTGTTTACTCTCGACAAAAAATTCTAATCGGTTTTTAATTAATTTTTCATAAAGTTTACTGAGGGTGGATGAAAGAGCGATTGGCCTGTAGTTGGATCCAAAATTTGGAGATTTGTTTGTTTTTAAAATAGGGATGATTATTTGAGAACTCCAGTCATCAGGCATTATACCAGTCTGGAAGATTTTATTTAAGATGCTTAAGAAGTGGTTTAGAACATTATCATTACTATTTTTGATTATGCTGTAAGGTATACCATCTCTGCCTGGAGATGAGTCCTTGACTGTTGATAAACCATTTTTTAGCTCAATTAAGGTGAATGGAGAGTCTAGCCAATGATTAGACATGGGAGTATTATAGATGGGCGTTATTTCATCTAAGTTAGGAACAGAAGGGGGGGCAATTTTGTCCAAGAATTCATCTATCCATTTAGAATGGGACGCTCGAGGAGATGGTGAACTGAAGGAGGATCGAAATCTTCGGATCATAGACCAAACTTCCGAAATTGGAGTGTTCGGAGATACTGAACTGCAAAAGTTGTACCACCCGGATCTTTTTTTTGACCTCAATACCCTTTTGGCATTGGATTCAGCGTTTTTGTATATAAGATAGTTCTCCATAGTCATATTGTAACGATAGGAAAGAGATTTAGCTCTCCGAATTCTTACTACTTTGGAACATTCCTCATCCCACCAGGGAGTTGGAGGGAGTTTTTTGAGAGATTTAGTTTTAGGGGGAGGATTTGATTTATTTATTGCAGTTATGAGCATTGATTTGAAGTTATTATAATCATCTTTGACGGAAAATATATCGGTGGCGGGTGAATTTAGTAGGAACTTGTCCATATGAGAGTTAAATTCATCCCATTTGGTGTGTTTCGTTTTAATCTTTGTCGAAATATGAGACTTGTCCGATTGGAAAGAAGTTTGATAAGTAATGATGATCGGGAAATGATCACTGGAGCAAGGGTCGGGGGACACCACCCACGAGGAGAGAGAAGCCAGACTAGTAGAACATATCGAGAGATCCACTGCACTGGGGTTTGTGCTGGGGCGTGAGATCCTAGTAGGAGATCCGTCATTCAAAAGGAAAAGGTTGGATTGATCTAGGAAATCCATCACACTTCGACCATCTCGGTCGGAGAAAGCAGAACCCCAGACGGGGGAATGGGCATTAAAATCGCCTAATATAAAGAAAGGAGGGCTTAGTTGACTTACAATTTGCAACCAAGTTTGTTTATTGAAGTGGGCTGTTGGGGGAAGATAGACTGAAATAAAGGATGTGTCCTTTATTTTAGCTGCAACCATTTGGAAGTCAGCATTGGGGGGTTTGATATTATTTATTGGGGAAAATGATATGGATTTTTTAATAAAAAGGGCAGCACCGCCGCCCGAACCTTCCGGGCGATCGTCGCGGAGACAGGAATACCCTCCCACATTAAAGTGGGTGGATGGAGTAAACCAAGTCTCCGAGATAGCAGCCAAAGAAATAAAGTTGGAATTTAATAGGTTAAGGAGATCAGATTTGTTAGAAATAGCACTTCGGCTATTCCACTGAAGTATTCTGACATCCTGAAGAGCCATTTTGAATAAATGATTTTAATGTGGAAATAATAGTAGCAGCGTTGGACGGTAGATTAGTTTGAGAAGAAATAAGGTCAATTAGAAGAATAATAAGAGTTTGGATAAATGAAGAATTGTCTTGGGAGAGTTTTTCAGAAAGTTTAAGAGAGTTCATTGAGGACGGATTATAATTATTTGCACACCCATTTGTGGCATTTGAAAGAGGTGAACCATTGGGATTTAAGAGCAGTGAGTTGTGTTGTTGCTGATCGTATCCAGGAGCCGGTTTAGAGATAGCGTTTTTGTATGTGAATTTAGTTGAACGAGAAGAAGTTGTTGTAGTGGAGGGAAGAGGGTTGGATGAGGAGTTGCTGGATAAAGCCTCAGCAAATGATTTTTTGACAGGCGGGAATAATTTAGAAGCCTGCAGAAAAGACAAGTTCTGAGAGGCCATAGAAATTTTAATATTTTTTTGGCGAGATTGTTCTGGGCAAGATGTGTTGATAGCTGTATGTGAGCCTGAGCAGTTAAAACATTTAGGTGAGGAGGAAGAAGGACATTGGTCAGCTGCGTGGTTTTCTCCACATTTAAAACATCTGGGTTGAGATCTGCATGCAGCTTTGGTATGACCAAAACGGCAGCAATTGAAACATTGAGTGGTGGGATATGTATACATTTCAACTGGTAATGAGTTGAAGAATAAATATATATGGGAGGGAAGAGATTGACCTTCAAAGGTGATAACAACAGATTGGGAGGGCTTCCAGGTAATTATACCCTCAGAGGAGTCCTTGTAATTTAGCCTCCTGGCTTTTATGGGATTGCCAATGTGTTGGGGGGTTGAAAGTGAAGACAGAATTTCTTCGATGGACAGATCGGTCGAGATACCTCTGACCAGGCCCATGCGAGTGACATTAAAAGTAGGGATATATGCCTTGAACTTTGAATTAGATGAAATGAAGATATTTTTGATGAAACTGTTGGCAGCTGGCCCTGAGAGGAATTCGACGGAGATTCGGAAGCGACCCTCGGCTTTTACACCTCCAGGTTTGATTGAAAGATTCTTGCTATTTGATAGGAATTTGCCAAATTCAAGAGGGTGGATGGTTTTTCCTTGCTCAGTTTTTTGGGCGTATGCTATGAATGGGCCACGGGAATGAGGAGAATAAAAGTTTGTTGGAGGAAGTTGAGAAAGTGCTGGTGGGGACAGTGAAGTCGAAGGCGAGTCAAGTTTTATTGGGGAAGAAGGAGTAAATTTCCTTTTTTGGTAGAAGTCAAGATGACAGAATCACTGTCAGAAATTTCTACATTTTCCCCGTCTGGGGGGTCTGGAGAGGGATCTGGGGGCTTTGTAGGGGGTCCAGGAGGGAAATCTTCCTCCATTATTCACAACAGTAAACAACTACAATAATAGTATGAAAAATGACAGAAGTAAAAAAGTTTATAAATATCTGGAAATCAGCAGCGAAAAGTGACTCCTGGAAGATCAGGAGGGAGAAGAAACCTCAAGGCACAACACACTACACTTTTTTTTTGCCAGAAAACAAAAAAGAATGGTAAAAAATTAATTTTAGATAGAGCAAAACAAAACAACTGATGACAGCCAAATGTTATTGTTGCCAATACTTATAGTTATAATTATTAAATACTAGCAGTTAAAAACCCGCTCCGCGGGTTTTTTTCTGCTAGGCCCTGCGGGCGGCACTTCGTTGGGCTTCGCCCATTTTAAGTGATATTAACAACAGTTACATTTAATAGATAGATATTAGGACATTCACATAGAGAGGGTGAGTATATATATTGTTAAAACACGGAACAGGAAGGAGTTAATTAATAATAACATGCTAAATTTACGCATAATAAGAATGACAGTTGTTTGAATAAATGAAATTTTACGTATTTGTGATAGATTATTTCAAATGAAACACTATTATTGACTACATGTCTACAACTGATATTAACTGTTATCTTAGGTACCTAATATAATTAGCTCATAGGAGACTTGCAGTCCTTAAATATGTGTTACAACCGTCAATGTCTATAAGTTGAATCAATATCGTTTAGTTTGTCACCATTAAAGATAGTTATAAAAAAGTTGACTTAAATAATAGATTATTACATATTTATTAATTGTACCAGTGTTTATGAATAAAAGGAGGGGAATTGTGCGATGAGATTAACAGTCGGTTTAATTAAAAGGTGTTAATTTTACTCCAACTGGTGGTAATTCTTTACCTACAACTTTTACTGTATCTAATAAAGTTTAAAGTTAGATTATATATACAACATCATCAGGAGAGTAAAAATTTATATATAAAGGTAGATTATTACAATATAGCGCCCCTGAGGTGATATCTCACAAAAGCGGCGCTATGCAAATTGTCCAATAAATGAAAAAATATAATGTTTACATTTTATTGTGTATACACCGAAGTCAAAAATTAAATATAGATTGCAATTGGGAAAGAAGAAGTGGAAGGAGGGGGAGGGGTAACAGTAGGCTGGGTTTATAATAATTAGGAATTACAATATCGTTAGACGGGAAAGACCAGTTGAGTGGGAAAATATTTAAAAGAGAGTTTATAAAAAAATTCTTGTTAATTATATCTGCTTTTATATTAACATGTTTCCTCATTTCTAAAATTTCAAAATTATTTATAGTGAAGTATTTTAAGACCTGAAAAAAACAAATAGCATATAACCATAAAACAATATATTCATAAGACAAATAGCATTTAATAACGGTTATTCTAATAAATTGATAGTTGATATACTAAATAAAAAAATTAAACATATTCTCTTCAAACGGTCTTTGAAATAGTGAATCTGAGTTTGCAAATCATCTTTTGAATAATGATCACACTTTCGATAAAAAAAATCAGGTCTTAAAATACTTCACTCAGGATATAAAGCACCGCAAATAAATAATTTTGAAATTTTAGAAATTAGAAAACATGTCAATATAAAATCAGTTATAATTAATAAACAAAAAAAATATAAATAATAATGAAAAATGCCATTACAAAGTGATAAGCTTCCAGAAGAAATCTTCTTAGTAAACGCTTGTTAATCGTAAGTAGTCAAATATTGTGAGCTGCATATTTAAATATTCGCGCCATTCATTTGGTTCGTTTTTAAACCGCCAGAGGTGCGCTCTCTGTCGGCCATCTATAGCCGTGCGTAGCGGCCATTGAAGGGACGCGTGATTTTTTTTATAAACGTCAAGCATAATCACGTAACTGTGGATAATTTTCATTGTAATGTAATTAATCCAATGGATTATGAACTTTCTAAAACATATTTTCTTCGATATTATCCAAAAATTATATGAGCAGAAACGTTGCTTTTGAAGAAATCTCGTATTATTATGAGGCGATCCTATTTTAGTATGAAATCGTGTCTTAACTTTCAAGTTAGCGGAATTTAACCTAAACAGACAATTTAAATTTGACCAATCAGAGGGCCTACACCGTCCAGACGCTGGAGTATTAATATTATCAGATAATTTTAAGTCCATCCTATACTCGAGAAACTTACAATAATTTCCCCGCTCACCACGACTTCTGCTTTATGTTCGGCAGCTACAAAGACTAATATAAAATTCCATGCACTCATATAATAATAATTTGAATTACTTTCCTCTAGTTCGATAACTCGACCCACATAATAAAAGTAATAACACACTATGTGTTGCCTGTTTGACCGACCAGCAGACCGACAATAGTTGGTACTTAATTTACCTACTAACTACTTTGCTACATCATAATCTTCTACATAAATTGTCCACTTGTCTAAACCAATGGAATTTCACCTTTGAATGACGCCATGAAGTTGGATAGATACATAATACCCCTGCATACATACTGGAATAAACTCTTATTATTATTATTATAATGTTAGTAAATAAACTGGAAACGATGAACTCAATCCAGAAAGGACAATATCATGAACCAAGTAGGTACCTCCAATAAATATAAGAGGGGGGGGGTTTACAAGGTTCAACACCCCCCCATCGGCAACTGTATTGCACAGAAAAAATGAGAATGGTAACGTAGGTTACATTTCGGGGAAATACAAAGACAATATTTGCACCTCTTCTATCAACGTGATGTAAATAACCGACACAGGAACACTGTTGAAAATGATTATGACTAATTTATTAAGAATCTCTTCAAATTATTCGTAATCCGGTACCGGTTCCGGTAAACTGGATTGCCGGCGCTTAACGAATGAATTGGTAGGTTACCTTTCTCCCTTGCCTCCCCATGCTATAGCGACGCCACTGTCATGAACGGCCTAAGCTATCGGAAGGAGAAGCTTCCCCATGCTATATCGCCGCCACTGTCACGAACGGCCTAAGCTATCGGAAGGAGAAGCTTCCCCATGCTATATCTACGCCACTCTCATGAACGCCCTAAGCTATCGGAAGGAGAATTTATTCGTTATTTCCTTTATCTTTAACATGTATTTGTATACAGTTTTTTACATGCTTTTCGACTACCACACTAGACACATGTCCGTATTATGGTAGTCGAAGTACCTGGATTTTCAGAAATGGCATCAAACACAACTAAAACTATTCCAAAAAAAGTTTCGATTCTGAAAGGGCACCAGGGCAATACTGAGAGTATCAATATAAAAAGTTTATTTGCCCTAACCAGAACAACGAAATGTTTCTAAAACTTAATATTTTTTAACCAGGGCAATACTGAGAGTATCAATATAAAAAGTTTATTTGCCCTAACGAGAACAACGAAATGTTTCTAAAGCTCAATATTTTTTAATTTCGTTGTCATGAATTTAATGAAAATTCTTAAAGAGGAACTATTAAACAAATCAAATGAGAAAGGATCTAGTGGTCGCACGGATAAAAATGAGTATTGCTAATTTATTAATAATATCTTCGAATTATTGGTTAAAAAGGGATTGCAGGCCGTTTACTGATAAACTTTTAGTAAATTTTAATATATTGGAACACGTATATTTTTGACAATATTTATTTATTTTACGCCTATTAAGGCTTTTACATAGGTATATAACAATATTTAAGAAATTATACTCGTAAATAGTGCAGGAAATGACTGTTTAAAACACATATATTTATATATATATAGAAAAAATATTGTTGAGTTTGATCATATATATATCATATCAATATACAGGATGTATCGGCACGTACCCGACAAACTTTAACCAGCTATTTATTCCTTGGCACATTTGGAGTAAAAATTGTTATGGCGCTTTGCTGTCCGGTAACCTTTTTTTTCAATTAAAAACAATAAAATATCCACATTTCGTCACTGTCATTGGAATTGTTTCTCGTATTCAACAGCTGTTATTAGCAAGTATGTCAAAAAGCGTCTTCGCTCTTTCATACACAATAAATAATAGTTAAAAATGAGACGAATGCCATGCCATTTCGTTGTGATTGTAAAAGCGCGCCAATGTAGGTACGTACGTACATTATTCAACGAAACTCGAATAAAGTATTGCTATATGGGTTTTAAATCTTTGACAAAAGATAAAACAGTGTGACATGTGGTGAAAATATGAATAGTAATTTTTTATTTAAAAAAATGTTACCGGACAGCAAAGTGCCCATAACATTTTTTATTCCAAATGTGCTAAGGAATAGCTGGTTAAAGTTGGTCGGGTACAAGCTGATACACCCTGTGTAATGACAAATTGTGAAAATATATGAGGTTTTTTAAGAGCACGTCTTCCGACATCGTGAAAATACAATCGTTAATGGCCTGCAATCCCGTTTCAACTGGATTACTAATAACTTGAAGAGATTCTTAATAAATTAGCAGTAATCATATTTCTCCGTGCGTGGACCTGATAGGTAGGTATATAAATACCATTTATAATCCCACACATCCAAAAAGACGTATGTTCCTATAAACTGAAATACATAAATCAAATTATCTTTCAAACGCTCGGAAGGCATATTACATTGGTCTAAATAAAAACAAGAAAAAACTGGTACTTTAAAATATAATCCGTTGTTAGAATCCTATTACAGGGTCTCCCGTTTAATGAATATTTACATTAAATCATAAAATAAATAGAAAAAAAGATTCAAGAAAGCGACGGAAAAAATGCCGATCATTTCAGTTATCAGCGTTTAATGTATGCAAACGGTCGTCATAGCCGGACATTAACTATACTTAGAAGAAGTGCTACTGGGGTTCGAAATGATTATAAATCTCAACCAGCGCAGCCTCCGGCAGGACCCAAACCACAACAACTGGTGTTACATCACAGCAAGGCTACTCGAATGCGATGAACACCAAATTTGTGGAGGATATTAGATAGATACGAATAGATTGATCGAATATTTTCAATGATTCTGGCTACAAAATACCTTTTTCTTGCAGAAATTTAACATATTTGCAAAGGAATTGATTTAGGTTCATTTCCGATCCCTCGAAAAATATTACTGAAATTTTTTTTTAGACGGCCTCCCTGATCAAAGGGTAATGCTCTCGTTCAAATACTGATTCATTTTGTTGTTTTCTTTTCATATATATTATATATATTTTTCATATATATTTTCATATATATATTTGTATCATTATTTCCGTTTTCCGACCATAGAAGAGCAGCGACGTTTTTCTCAATGTATGTGCGGTGAACTTGAAAGCAGTAGCAAATACGAATAAGATAAAAAATATTTTTAATATTACTGCATTCTGAACAGTTTATTAAACTCCTGAAATTCGTTCATAGGAGCAGAATCCAAAACGCACCTATGGACAGATAGACTGTCTTGTATTGTCAAATGTGGGCTCAGTTGAAATATTCATCTTTTAGTACGGCGCACCGAGATTTTTTTCAACTACGCCACATGTCACTTTCGGATAGCACAAACAAAAATATTTAAGGATTTCGTCTAATCCCCTTTCCTACTTCTTTCTCTTCAATAGACCGTAGTTATCGTTGGAAGTGCCTCAACTACGCACTGGTTTGTAATTGAGGGAGTTACTTTAATAATAGAATAATCTTTTTTCTGTGGAAAATGTTTGTCTCTTTGTAAGTTAACTGGATCTCGGTAGATATTTTATCACTGATAGAATGAAGCTTTTCTCGGACCAAACATTATTCGACAAGAATCGGAAATACGGAATTCGCGTATCATAAATGGTTCTATCGTAAAAACAACCGTTTGCACTTTGTAAACAAACGAACTCATTCCAATTCTTCATGTGCCTTCTCGTGCCCAACTTTGGACATACTCGTATTCAAGTAGAATCTTCAGTTTTACCGATTACTAACGACTCTTGCCCATTAGAAGTGAGCTATTTTTTTATTATTATGTATACCTAAGCATTTTTTTCTGTATGTGGCGGTTTTCTAGAATGGTATGTGCGATGACCTCCAAAGCAATAGCAAATACGAATAAGATAAAAATTATTTTTAATATTACTGCATTTTGAACAGCGCTTTGTTTTTTCATAGGAGCAGAAACCAGAACGCACCTATGGATTACCATCTTGTATTCTGAAAGGTGGGCTCAGCCGAAATATTCAACTTTTAGTACAGCGCACCGAGATTTTTTTCAATTCGCCACATGTCACTTTCGCATAAAACAAAAAAAAATTAAGCGCAGTTAAAAATTTACACTTTTCATATTTTGTTATTGCAATTGGAATTTTAACAGGGCAAAGATTATAGTCTGTTCTGCTCGACGGCAAATACTATCATAAATAAATACACATAGATATTTTAATTGTATTTAAATTCTACGCTGAAAATGATACTATGCTCTCATATGATAATATTATCCTTTCATGATATTATGCAACGTAGGTACGCATAAGGATAAAGCGTGCATGCTATCGCATATCACAAGAGGAATCACAACGTAATTGTCCAGTCTGTATTAAAGGCCAGATTTATAAAGACACATGAACAAAGAAGAAGCCCAAGTCGACAGTAACATATCGATCACACGCCATCACTTTTTTTTATAAGTGAGCCTTCCAAATCGTGACGCGTATTGATTGTATAAAATTTTAATCTGTCTGTCAGCAAGTATTACATTAATTAGCTTGTACCAGTGCTGGTATTCAGATAAGGTTTGACATAAGACTTATTACAAAGTTCTGGAGACATCTTGAAATTAAATTTCTTTTATGTACAGAATTAATCACTAAGTGAGAGAATATTTTTAGTCACAAAAAAGTTCATTGCAAAGCAGAAAACTGATTGTTGAATATTTAAAGATCAAAAAATTCGCGAACCCAGTCTCTCTGGCATTATACAATTTGCTTTGCATTTTCTCTTTTGGTTGTTTAGATTAGCGCAATTTTTTGAGCTGGCAACCTTATAAAAACGCTTGAGTGAGTGGGCGATTATATTATTTATATAATGTGAAATGGTTGGTTGTGAGTCCAGTGTGGGTAAGTAGTTGCTTATGAACAGGTGAAAAGAATTAGTGAAAAAATATCTTTCATGACTGAATCAACAGGATTTTAATAATGTGTAGTTGATAGGTTAACCATTATAAGGCCATCCATTTTTTTATTTTAAACTGCACGAGAGTCCCAACTGGTCCCAATCGTATGAAGCCACTAGGGCATCCCCAATTGGGGTATGTTGTAAGGCTATGTGTAGTGGGGAGAGGACGGAGATGGGAAAGAGAAGGGTGGAGAGATACCTGACTATTCAGATCTGGCCACCAAATTAATCAAAAAAAATTACTTGCGCATGCCGGGATTGGAACGCGCCACCTCCAGTTTGCTAGTCGAGAGCCTTACCCCTTGACCACGGAGGCCGTCAATTCATAATATTTAATTTCGAAGTTTTATGTAAATTTCCAAATAATGATGACGATGTTTAAGCCATTTAATAAAAAAAATCACATTCGTATTAATTGAACGATCACACTCAGATCTTAGTGAAGAAAAACCACAACTCTTGATGTTATAGCTCATTGTTTTATTTGTTAAAGCCTATTGAAAGTTCTTCATTCCACATCTCATTAGCGTTTGTTTTTTTCCGTTTCATAAGTGGATGAACTCACTCACAGATTAAACAATAATGGGGTATGGCAGGACAGTATTCTTACAATACGAGTTACGCAGATGACATGATTTTAATGACCCCAACGATAAGGTGCTACGAATCCTGTTAAAAAGATGTGAAGAATTTGCACTAGAAACAAATATGCTGAATTATCTTTTTTAAGAACCTGCACTGTTGGTCATCAGATACGGACTGGGTCCGAGAAGTATTCTACCAGCTTTCCTGAACGACGAGTTTAAAGAGAGATTAAACAAAGTATCTAGGGCACATTATCAACAGTAAGCTGACGAACGATGATAACATCGACGGGCAAAGACGAGCGCTCAATGTATTCAGTAGAAGGTTCGGCGTTGCAACATACGCGTAAAAATAATGCTATTCCTTACGTTTTGTAGACCATTTTATAAGTGCGACCTTTGGGCCAACTTTAAGAAGTGCAACATAGAAAGGCTGCACGTGCAGTATAACAACGCTTACCGCATGATGTTTGGCCTTCCCAGATACTGCAGCGCTTCCACCATGCTCATTGCATGGCAAGTGCCAGATTGCAGCCCTTGTAAGAGAATGACCTATAGAATAGAAAAATGACCTTATCATGGAGTCCTACCCGAGTCCAGACTCAAGACTCGCAGCACACTTGAGAAAGTTGTTGTCCTCTTCAATCTAAAGCTAAACTTTTTAATATATCCTATTATTGTATATATTTTATGGGATGTGTGGGATTGCACAAACCTTCCCACATTCCAGAATAAACTACATATTATTATTATTATAAATACCAAAATCAAATTTAGTTAAATAGACCAAGGAATAAATATATTATTTTTTCGTGCAACAGATTCGTAGTGCAGTCCTGCCTCAAAACTGAGATTAGCTATGTCAAACACTATCACGAAGTGAATGTAAGAAGTCTCACAGTCAAACGGATGCAATATTTATTAGAGTTTAAATTAATGATTGTATGCCACCGTACACCCCTATGAATAACACGGCTTTAATTAAAATAATATTCATTAACTATAATACGAAGCTAAGATTTCTACGTTATATATCTATTATTAGTAACTAACTTAACAAACATCACGCCGTTTAATTTCTATATCTAAACGTTACTTTTGCAAAAGTTACTCATAAAGTCAAAGACACGTCCCATCCACTATTTATCTACTCGTTAATGCATGGAACTGGTAGAGAAAGAAAGAAAGTACAAACACACTGTATAAATAAGACCCCTGAGGCGTATTTGTGTAAAACTATATACGACCGTGTTAAAAATGTAGAGATTTCCAAAGAATGCAAGGCTGATTGATGTAAGCCTAATCAATAGGATGGTTTCGATGGTTTGGGCATGTAGAGCGGATGGAAGAACAAATGAGTGTAATGAGAATCTATGACGTGGAAGTGAATGATAGAAGAAGTCGGGGACGTCCAATCAGAATCAAGTACATCGAGAATAAAGAGTATGTATCCGACGATGTATGAATGTGAATGAAGCATGGATTGCGTGCCAAGATAGATTTCTATAGCGGTCCATTTTCTCTGGCTACCTCCACGGGAAACGGTGTCATGGTTAGTTAGTCTCTCATTTTACAAAAGGCAGAGTGGTAGCTATACTTTCAGTATCAGGAAACGGCCTGCAATCCCATTTTTACTGAATTACCAATAATTTAAAGAGATTCGCAATACTCCTTTTCTCCGTGCATCTTTAGTGAGAGTGATTAAATAATAATTGATAAAAGTAAACAATCATGTCAATCATTGATTGCTCTGCATTTCGGTGTACCTATATCGAACCTGTATTGGAATAAAATCAATTGAATAGACTCTAACTCTATGGAGGTAGTCGAGTTTGATGAACCTCAGAAACTGGTCAGTAAATTGCATCTTCCTTATTGCAAATCAATCAATTCAAATCACCACTATACTTCAGTCTTGTGTTACTTCAACAGTGAACTATGTATTTAACAACAATTTCCTTGCGCAATTGCTGCCGCGCAGTAGCCCTACAGTATAAATGGTATCCCTTTCTTTACCTTTTGCAGTTTTATACCACGTATCCTTATGCGGCGTCTTTCAGTGGGAGATAAATGTGACAATTTACTTTTTGTTCTTGACTGAAAGACACCCATAAAACAAATATCGTTAGGTGATTAAAAAATAACGTCCCGTCTCCTGCAAAGGTTCTATTATAAAAAATCCTACGGTGATATCTTCACCATATCAATAAATGTTCAATACTTGTATGTCAAATATAGCGAAAACGAAGAAAAACTGTAGACTAAATGATGTTTGGCTTTGAAAATCTATATTGGAGGTACTGAGATCCTTTCTAGGAACTTTTGCTTGTAATCAAATGGTTGAACTTAGAATTCAAATATGAGAGTTTATTTAATTCGGCTTTACGCCCAGCTAGCAGTCCACAATGGAGTGCTGGTACCTACCCTGATGTGCGGAAGTGAGGCATGGAACTGGCAGAGAAATGATGAAAGTAGACTGAATGCTGAAGAAATGAGATCCCTGAGGCGTAAGTGTGGTAAAACCATGTATGATCGTGTGAGAAATGTGGAGATCTGATGTAAGTGTAATGAGTAAGACCAAGAAAGGGAAGCTTTGGTTTGGGCATGTGGAGCGAATGAGAGAAGATACTAGTGTAAGGAGAATATACGACGCCCGAAGAAGACATAGCACGACCAAGTGAATCAGATAGTTGATTCGCGCCATGTCAAGAGTCAGAATAAGAGAAGAGTATGTATGAGACGATGTATGAATGTGAATGCGGCAAGAAGTGTGTGCCAAGACCGAGTTGTTTGGCGGTCCGTCCTCTCTGCCTACCCCTGCGAGAAACGGTGTGATGGTTAGTTAGTTTTTTTTTACGCCCAGCTGGACTTTTACATGGATTTTAAGAACAGAATATGCCTAATGAGCTATATACATGTATATATAAAGTTTTTAATATTATATTAATTAGATAAACTAAAACAAATGAGACAAATTTTGTGTTTAGTTCGTAGAACTCTATTTAAATTTTTTTTATTCCATGTACCTAAATCAAATTTAATAATGTTGTCATTAAGTTTTACAAGTTTTTTTAGTTTTTGATTACTGTAATAGATGTTTCGGCGTTCAATTTCATTTTCAAACTGTGGCTAGGCCACGTTGAGACGACATATTTATACTATGATTCTCTTTCAATTTCAATTTTTATGATGTCTTATTATAAGTAGCATTATTACAAACCTAGGTAAATCAACGAATTTATCAATCTTTTACGTAAACACTGAGTTAGGATGATAAAATACAGATGAGAAAATTAATCAGAGATCACAGTAAAATCTACCATGACCGATCGAACTAATTTATTTTGGGAACAGCGCCCGATTATAAGATTAAAGTGTACGGAGATGATGATATATCGGGTTTTGTGCTTGCCCGCTCATCTAGCTATCGAACAAATTCTACTTTATTACAGGATTCGATAGACTTTTTTCAGTTTATTTATTTAAGGCGATGCACTACGTCGTGTAACAATAACTCTCCTTAGGTAGTTGGCGATAAGGTTTAAATTCCTGCTTAACACCATCCGCTTGTTTTTATTTTATGCAAGAAAAATATATCGCCAGAAAGTGGCTTTATTTTATTTTGCATATTTTATTTTTGTTCAAATTAAATGATTTACCATAATTTTATATTTAAATAACTTAATTTTCCACATTATACCATAAAACCATAACAGAAAATGGGTTCGTAAGAAAAGTTTTTGATTTTTAATGTTGTTTTTATAGGCCTGATACAGTATTTGTTCTGGGCTAGTAAAAAGTATTTCCAAAAAAATACACGAAAATTTCAGAGGCCAAGATGTGTTCTACTCGCAGTATTTAACTAAATCATGTAAAACCCATGATTTGGCATAGTTTTTATAATTAGAACTATCTACTTATAAAAACTCAGTTAAGGCGATGCACCATGTCGTGTAATATTTTAAATCAAGCCGCTATCAATAACACACCTTACGTAGATGGCGATAAGGTTTAAATTCCGGCTTAACACCATCCGCCTATTTTGATTTATGCAAGAAAAAAACATGGCCAAAAAGTGCCTTTTATTTTATTTTGTGGATGTTCAGACATATTTTTTTTCGAATATTTGATAAATAACTTAATTTGCCACATTAAACAATAAAATCATAACCGAAAATGGGTTCGTCAGTAGGAGATTTTTTAACTTAAAGGCAGTTTTCATAAGCCTTATACATTATTATTTTCTGGGCTTATAAAAAGACTTATCTAAAAAATACTCGATTATTTCAAAGGCTAAGATGTATTCTACTCGCAGTATTTAATTAAAGCATTTGAAACATTTCTAGGCGACTAAATTTACAAACCAAAAACACATGATTTTGCATTACTACGTAGTGCATCGCCTTAATACACAAAATATACACACAATTACAAAAATCTACTCTGACGTAGGATACATAAATTATATACTAATACATTTGTGATCCCGTTTCATAAATTGGCTCTTCTCAGTTTAAAGTCTGCCGATCCCCGCCCTTGCCCTGAAGGGGCTTAGCACGAAGAAAACTTACAGATAACAATGTATTGATAATTTATGAAGATTTCTTCAAATTATTCGTAATCCGTTTAAAAACGGGATCGCAGGTTATTAACGAATAAATTGATAAGTATCCTAATAAATGTTTAGTAAGATGCCAATGTTTTGTCAAGAAGTGAGAACACGAGTTCATTAAAATCCTAATATTTTCGCATTTCGTCATAATACATCATTAAGACAAAAGCAGGAGTATGAACACGTGTTCTGATATCATTACAAATTTTGTAAAATATTATCAAAAAGCGGCCTGCAGTCCCGTTTTCAACCGAATTTCCAATAATGCGAAGAGATATTTAATAAATTTGCAATACTCAATTTTCTCCGTGCGGAACTCGTTGAATAGAACCATTAATTTGTGTTTTGTTATTTTCCAATAACCCACCCTCCCGGATACGAAGAGCAGATAAAAAATACATTTACCTTTATACCAAAGTATTAAAAATAAAGTTATTTAAGTAGGTACCTACCTTTCCACCAGTGCAATTTATTAACCATTATTGTAACATTCCTTTAAATACTGGGGAAACCAGAATAACATGCTGTAAGCTAAAGAAAAAAGTTAAATTTAATAAATGAATCCGAAAGCCAAAAAACTTCCGTCTTTACTAACTACTTTAAGGTTTAAAAAATATGGCATATATTTTTTAAAGACTAACCAAAATCAAAGATCCTCCTAAAATAATAAAATTACGCGGACTCACAAATTGTTTTGATGTAGTTTCCTTCACAACTTTATCATTAAAATTAAAAATTTACCATTGTAAGTAAGTACCTACCCACCTATAAATATGTGTATACCTTTATAGGAAATGGGTAAAGGAAAACAAATCATGAAAGAAAATATATACGTTTCCGGAAGTAGGGTAAAAATCGTATTATAACTCGGTCTGTCCCCCTCATCTCCGTGCCCTGTGATGAATTTGAGTTAGAAAAGCTCGTCCGGCCGCAAATATATACACAAAAAGCCACCACCGACCAGCGACCAGCGAGCGGAGAGCGACGAGCTGCTACTCCGAACCGCACTTCGCAGGCACCAGCCACCGGCCACCAGTCAGCTCCACAAGGCGAGCATAGGTATTCCAACTTCTTGCGGCCGGCATATTTTCAAGGTCAAGCTGGGGTCACATTCCAATATGGCCGCCTCGCGCGCATGCGCAACAATCACTAAGAAAGAGACGAAGATACTCTCCCGTACACACCACCCACAAATAAAATAACAGTAAAATGAAACATCAACAAAAGGCCAAATTATTACTATAAAACAATTGTTGACATTTATAGTGATGATATGTTTCTTTTTGTGAGGTGTTGTTGTTTTAGTATCACTTTGGTGGTCGGTATGTTTTAGTGTGTGCGCGCGCAGTGCAGATGGCGGCTCCGCGCGAACGTCAGCTTAGTCCGGAACGAAGTTTTCGCGGGAGCGGTGGTTGTCGGTCGCGTAGCTATTTTTTCAAGTTTCTCTAAGATTCTTCGGGGTTTTGATAACGAAAACCATGTGTAAAAAGTCATGGGATTGATAAAAGATCAATTTTAAACTAATCCCCCGCAATTAGAGTGCTGTTAGATTGATTTAAGAAGTGTTTTAAAACTTATTTTGAAGCTCGCAGGTTTTCCGTGATGGTGAAACAATGTTGGATGGTGGCTTTCGAGGCGTCCGGTGTGTGCGTTGCTTCAGCTCTTGATGCCGGAGATCTGCAATATATTTTCGCCGATTCAGCCAGTGCACCATTTCTTGTGAATTAATGCAGTTTTCCCAGTAAGTACCCCGTGCATTTCTTCTGCCAGCATTCGCCATTGAAATGGCAATGCAGCGTCAACACTCAACATTCCTCGGGAATGTGAATAAAAAAATCTTGTTTGGAAATCCAGCAATAGCTGGAAGTTGATACTTCTGCAAGTACATTTACGCGTTGTTTCTTACGTAACATGTCTTCGTAGGGGGATGCAATAAAATAAATAAATGTTAATGTGTAATGAAAATATTATGATAATTATTTTGCATATTTGACACATTATGCTCATTCGGCATTTTGACGTTTAAGATCACAACAAATCATCATTTACATTCTTTTAAGCTTGCTTCTTGCGTTCATAATTATGGTACCTATATGAAATATAGGCATATTATTATATCTAATTATTTTCCGTCAATCTTTTCTGTAAGCCTGAACCGAAAAACTTAAAAATATTTTAAACAAGATAAATATCGCGCTTTGCACTCTGTGCTGTGTCTTGTATTTGTGTTCTATATTATACTTATAACTTCTTATCAAAAGTTAAGTAACTAAATGAAGGATTTCACAATGCACATATTTCATGTCAATAAAAAATAATTTAAAAAATGGTATTAACTGTAGATTTTTTCACTGAAGCTGCCTAATGAGATCTTGTGATATTGGTTTATTTAAAAAAAAAACTGTAAATATACAAAAAATAGGTACACGCTTGAAACGCAAATTAAAAAATGTAGTAATTAGATAATAAAAAGAAGTAAGTATTTCAGTTTCCAGAAATGGAAAATAATACGTTATAACAGTTATATTGTTAAAATTTAAACCGATTGTTCACTCAGTAGTCATTGTTATTGATGCGAAAGTTTTAAGGTTAGTTTTATCTTATTTAACCCAAAATATGAACCTAAAATAGGTTTTTAGGTTCTTAGATTGAATTTAATTAAGAAATGAACAGAAAAAATAGCTTAACAAATAATTTTTATTATCATTATGTTAAAACATTCCGCGAAGAAAAGATGTCAAATTATCAGTTTTTAAACGAAATAACAACTAAAATGCACTATTTTCAATTTCAGAAAACTGAAATACGTACTTCTCATTATCATATAACTGATACAAAGTGTTTTTAATATAAAATGTGCGTACCTTACAGAACCTTTCTAATATTGAAAAAAACTGTCTAAAACTTAATGAAAATTTATCGTTTGAAACATCCAAAAATGTGTGCAATAAGCACATTTCTTTAGGCAATAAGCCTAAAGAAATTTTCTATCAAACAAACTTCATATAGGTACAATGAAACTTTAAACCTATTTATAAATATATTTAAAAAAATTATAATGCAGTATTTTGCATTACTAATTTAGATTTACTCAGGACAGATGAACAAACGTTAAGCTAAGAATATGTAGTTGGCGGTTCCATTATAACTCAACACAGTGACAATTCAACACACCTTTACAAATTGAAAAAAAAAATTTAAACCTAACCTAACCTCACCTACATAACCCAGTTAATATTTTTTTTTGTTTCATCACTTTCCATGAATTTATATAACTTTTTAAAGATGTGATGAATTATTATTTTGATGATTTATCCGGTCACCGTAGTGGGCATATCCTTGTTAAATCTTTATTTAACATTTTGGTTACTACCTAAGTAACTTGCAGAAGATACGTCTTTGTCCAACGATAGTTATGTACACATTTTCAGAATATTTTTTTATAATCTTCATTTTTCCAATTCATGACGTCAAATCCTAAAAATCGTACTTTTTATTGGTATTGATTGTAAGTTATGAGTGCAGGCAGGTGCATTCAATGTAGATATATATACACCTGCAAAGCGTTTTCGTGTCTTGCGGCTTTGGAAGAGTTCAATGTTGGACGGATACCACTTATTCATTTCAAGGTTAAGGTTTTAATGATAATCTACTTATCTCGTATTGTTAAATTTAACCATTACAAATTACTGAATACTGTCTATAGTATTTATGTATTGCTTCTCATAAAATATAAAGAATAATTTTTCACATTTAAGTTAGATACATTTTTATTAGATATTACTAATTATTTTATTAGATATTATTAATATCGTGGCTCATCGGTTCCAGCTTGAATCTATCAATTAGTGCAGATTTTGTAGTTTCCGGCAGCGAATGATAATATCGCATTCCTTTATTTAGTAAACTACAGGATTTTTCCAATAAGAGGTGTTATTTTGATATTCAATCGTAAAAAATCAATGGTTTCGTTGCTTGTGTGGCACGTAGCGCCGTCTTGTTGAAAGTAAACGTTGTCCAGATCAATACCATCCAATTCCGGCCATGAAAAATCATTAATCATCTCTGGATAGCGCAATCCATTCACCGTAACTGTTGCTCCAGCCTCATTTTCGAAAAAGTAATTTCCAATGACTCCGCTGGACCATAAACCGCACCAAACAGTCACACGTTGAGGATAGAGAGGCTTTTCAACAATAAATTTTGGGTTTTCCGAGCCCCAGATGCGACAATTTTGCTTGTTGACGAAGCCACCGAGGTGGGAATGGGCCTCATCACTCAAGATGATTTGCATTTGATTCACTCAAGTGAATTTTAATAATTTCAATGCGTTTTTGAAGCGGGTATTGTACCATTTTTATTAATGGCGTAGTTTTTGCTTGTCAAATGTCAAAATTACAGCTTCAAAAGTAACTAACATCTACCGAAATAGCGGGCTATTTAAAATAACACCTCTTATTGGAAAATCCTGTATTTTGACTTTGTCCTTTTTTGGTAGCCTTATTTCATTGCACGTTTTATGTTTGTGAATATCCTTGTTGTATTTAATTTTGTTTGAAAAGTATTTCGGTAATAGGTTATTTATTATTGTATGCATAAATATCATCGCGTTTAAAGTCAGCATCTGTTTCACTGTTTCGATTTATCTTGTGATTAAGTATGATTTGACAGATGTAAAATAATAAAACTAAAAATATATTAAATTAACGGTTGAGGATTCAAAATGCAATAAAATTTAGCGCAGAATTTCAACGCGCGGTTGTTAGCGAAACCCATTTCATCTTTTAAGAACTTCTTTTATTTTCTAGGTAGGTGCACTTTGTGCAGATGTTTGAACCAACTTATTATTGACGATTCGGAATGCGTAGTTTGTTAAGTAATAATTATTGACTCCTCAGATTGGTTGTAAGGTCCGTCAACTTGCTAATCAACATCTCTACTCACAGCGTTTAATCAAAATTATGAAATTCTTTGTCACAATCATCAATTTCACTAATATTAATATTATCAACAAAAAGTAATCAATTGATCAAGTTTTTAATCTTTTGATGATTAGCGATTTGAATATTTGAAAACCACAAAAAATAGATTATTCACGAAATTATTAACTTTGTGATAAAATTTTTTAACATTTTATTTAAACATAAAAATAACGTTACTAAATACTCGTAAATGTAAATTTGTAGATTTATTTTAAATATCATGAAACATGATAAAGTGATATAAACACAAAATGGTTGATTAAAAAAAAAACTAAGACATTATTTATGTATATTCATGCAATAATTGAATCTTTACTCTGTACCTACCTATATCAAACCTCCAAGAAACGTAATTTTCACTTCAACATGGGTCAATTCAATTGTTTCACAGAACTTAAAAATTAATCAAATTTGAAAGTTATTACACATGTTCTGAGAAGGTTTTTGTTAAAAATCCCATATATTAACAAAACGGATTGAAATCTTTAGAGCACAGGCGTGAGGTGGCAATTCCGCCCTTGTTCTATGGGTATTTCGATGGAAGATGCTCCGGAAAACTAGCATCAGTTCGGGAAACACGCAAAACGCGCACCCAACTATTTATTGTACACGGTTAATATTTGTCACATAAAAACGGGCTATTTCTGCGACTTGTTCTGGAGTTCAATAGCTATGCTATGGAACGGCATTCAGGTCTGTGTTTCCTCCCTCCTACAATATATCTCGTCAAGACCCATGTTCGTTCCTTTCTCTCCTCAAAAATATCACCGCAATGATGACATAGGCTCCGAGGTAGTTAATTTAGGCGGAGTTTCAGGAGCGGCGTGAAAACCATTGCTAAAAAAAGATTTAAAGATGATTGAGATTATTTATTTTCACTACACCATAAAGGTTGTTGTTTTTATCATTTTTTCCTGAAGGAGCGGTTCATTATCTTCCACCAACAGAACGCAAGACAACGCTGCATAGCAGCAAACAGCAAATCTCCACCACAGTACCTCACCCCACCCATCTATAAAAGGGATTTTAAATCAGGTTGTAATTCATACGGCTGATTACCATAATTAACCATTAAGTATGTGCGTGAAGATTTCCAGGTAGAGCGGGCACGGGCTAGAGCATTCCGCGGGACGCTAAATGTGTTTTATTGCGCATTGTGCCTTTGTTCTGGGTGCACTTTTATTTTCACCCAGACTCGGATACATGCCCGCCAATGTCAACCACTGATTTGTAAACTGAAAGTTCGCCAAGACTTCGGGAGATGGTTGTATTGTTGTTAAAATATTGATTACACAACCTACCTATTAACCTTGTTAATTTTTAGCACAATTTTAGTAAAATTTCTTCTGAGAGCGTTTTTTTATATTGTGAGAGAGAATTATACATAAACATTGAGAAATGTTTTAAAACTCATTGAAATAATATAATTCATGCATTTGATCTCCACATTTTAACTATCATTATTATAATTTTACGCCTTTTTAATGTCAACATTGGCGATCAATTATGTAAATTAACGAGGATTTATCGAAATTATATGAAAGGTGAAAAATATTTGATTTCCTTTTAATGTTTAAAATTCTTAACTTGAGTTTGGACTGCCCCGACGCTATAAATTTGGCGTCGTTATGTACCCCCAAAGCACACTTGATGGAATATATTATTTCGCAACTATTATTGCGAAATAATATATGTTATTACATCGTGTTCAATTCTATTAGGGAGAGAATACATAGACTGGGAAGTGAACTAATAGATGTCGCTTATATTTTCGATATATCATTCGATTTGTCATATTTTTTGACACATTCAAAGCCGAATTTGTTCAACACTTTTTAGTTAGTGTAAACAACGAGTAATCATAATGTATGTATACGCGTAAGTATTCACAATATCTTTAAGTGGGGAAATTTTAAGGGTTCTAAGTCAGTGTGATTATAACTTAACAAGTATGGTGTATTTTATCCTTTATTTAACAAAAATCTTTTTATTTATGTTATACTGTTGGTTCAATATAATTTATAATCGTTGTGTAGTAGTCTAATGGGGCGATAATATATAAATTGTCTTATTCTATTTTTATAAATATTTATTTATTTATTTGTTCACGCCCAATTAAGGCTTTTACATATGATACAATTAAAAATACATTTGATATAATCAGAGATTAAGTGAGACATTAAGTGAGGCTGTAATGGAGCTCTTGGTGACACGGTCATACTGGCTTATCATATAGATTAAAAACCCTATAAAAATAATTGGAATTGTCTACTTTCGCATATATTCCATAGTCAAGACAATAATTAAATGCTTTCCCAATTTTGGGAATATTGACGTATTGGAAGGAAATTGAAAAATAAAAAAAAAACGCATTTTTAATCTATGTCCCTTTACAATTCGTGAGGCTGGTACAAACCGTTTTTTTAATAAATTGTTCTTATTATTAAAAATATCGTTTTTAACCGTGTTTTTAATTCAATACATTATTAAAACTGTTTTTGTTAACAATAAATAACAATATTTTTTCTTACCGTGTTTTAACGCAAAACTTTATTAAAGAATACGCTTTTCTTTCTGTATTTTTAACACTAAATATAATTTAAAATACACTTTTCTTACCGTGTTTTAACGCTACATGTAATTAAAAACACATTTTTCTTACCGTGTTTTAAGGCTTTAAATGATTAAAAAATATTTTTCCAACAGTGTTTTTAACGCCGTGGATACAGCACGATATAAGCGCACATATTCAACATTGTTTACCAAAGTTACCTATTCTTAGTGTCCGTATTATTATTACGTTTTAATTAGTGTACCGTGTTAAATATTAATTTACTTTTTAATCTGTAGGACCTTTGGGCATTGTTGAAATTTTTAATTACATACCAAATATTGCTCTGTAACGGCCGTGAAGGCAGACTATCGCTTCTAGGAATTAGATTACGTAGCATTGGGCAGAATGATATTATCAAATAGGTGGTACCAACATTACTCTTTTCGTAAACCCTGTATACATTATTCAAATACTTTTTTTAATGCACGTTTTACCAGGTTCGCTACAGTCCATTTTCTGTCCCAAAAAATAGCAGGACATAATTTTAGTTTTATTTAGCTTACCCTTTTAAACAGTTTTTTGTTGTTTTTTATTACTTATTATGCTTTTTAACAAATTTAAAGTATGATGCCGTAAATATAGATCAATTAAAACAGGGTAAATAGATGGTGAAATCAGCAAGTTTTTAAAAATTGTCGGAATTATTTCAGTGACTTCTTTTTAAACCGTCCTTGAAAACTTTAAAAAATTTGCAATTCAACGCACTTTGGGACTCAACATTTTTTATGGCGCAATGGTATTAGCTCTGTCTACAGTCGCTTTTTGTATCTACAAGATTTACTATTCAGCTAATTATAAAAAAAATCAAGTATGTATCTCAATGATTCATGTCTGTACACCAAAAAATTTAAAAAATCACAACTCGAAGAAGAAACAAAATCACGGGAAATTCATGGGGGTGATTTGGGTACCCCTGGGGGTGCTCTACCTTTGGACTATCGCTTGACACTATTTTTTGGGACGACCTTTATATTAAAAACTAATTTTTAATGTTTTTTATTGAAAAAAAGATAAATTATTTATATTTACATAACAGCCAGTTTTAACACTGCCATGTCACCTGGACACGTCGCATTTAAAAATAAATATACATCTAATTTATATTTATAAGCAAAAGCTTTGTAAGAAATGATTTTCCGAAAAAAATATGTTTTGTGTGTAGCTGTATCTTTTTAAAAATATTTGTACTCAATCTATAATACTTGTCGCCATTATTTTCTTTTTTATGGTAAACCGCACAAGAGCCCCAACTGATTCTAACCGTCTGAAGCCAGTGAGACTATGGCACCCCCAATTGGGTTATGTTGTGAGGCTGAAGGTAGTGGGGAGGGAAGAGGAAAGCTTTTCAGGTCCGGTCACCAAACACGGCCAAAGCCATTTCAAGCAACGCTTCAATTCTGAACAGCGATCTTATTCCAGAGCGATACTGAAAGCATCTTCAACTCTGGAACGTGCCGCAAGCATACTATGTACATATTATTTTAAAAGAGTAAATTGTGAAATTAACTTAAATTAATCGAATAAAATTTACTGGGATTTGCCGGGATTTGAATCCACGACCTCCAGCTTGCTAGTCGAGAACCTTAATCTTCGACAACGGAGGCTGTCAAATATTCTTAATATCTTTAATTATCATTTTATATAATTATTGATTTTAATATCAAAATCAAATTAACAATTGATTGACGGTACAGTGACATCAACGAGCGGTAAAGACCGGATTTCAGTTTTCATACATTAGAAGTCGACGCACCAAGTTCAAACAGGGTTTCTGTGCAGTTTTACAAGCCATATCCCTGCGAAGATTTTTACGTAAAATGTACAGCGCCCCATAAAATAGATCTACCATTATTATTATTGGTTAGCGTTGATTGGTTTAGTTGCGCAATACACTTGCTCTCGGGAATATGAAGTAACCGATGGCAATGAAAATATTTAGTTTAATAATGCACCCAGTTACACCGTGTCTATTTAACTTTGGTATGAGCAGAAAGATAGAATGGTTCAAATAAGCGGTGTGATCATAACACGCATTTTAATGTGCTCTATTATTATTTTATTATTATTTTTCTGCTGCTGTCTCCTATCGTAGGTAGAGAACTATCAAGACATAACTTTTATAATTCAAAATTGAATATTTTTGTATTCCCGCAAATGATAAAGCAATCATAGAGGAAGCATCAGCGTTCCGTATTTTTCGATTTGAAAAAAAAGGTTTTGTATTTTATTAGCAGAAAAATTGCGTATCTACTTATTTCTGATTTTTAACGTTGTAAACCTAGGTATGTTACTATTTATTTTATATTATATCTGAGAACTGTTTTAATAATGCCAAAATCGTACATAGTACATCCCGAATGGTTCCATGATATTTCATCAAAATGAAAATTCAAGACACCTTTAAAAAGTGATGAGTCTTTAAAAGTGATGAAACAAAAACAGGGTTTAATAGTTACCTATGTAACCTATTTAACCCAGTTTGTGTTTTATTACTTTTCATTACCATACACCATCCGGAATACACAAAGCAGAAATTGCTTAATTACTAAAAAACAGTAATTATGGTAACAGTGGGGCAAACGGATATTGGGGATTAAGGTAATGACATAGGGAAATGACGTGTCAGCTATTTACCAGGAGTCGCCATCTACTTCGTTGTGCAATACAAACAAAATACGCTAAAATAGGACAATCTGTGGGAATAAGAAAATTCTCTCCATTTTTTTAAAATTTGTTTTAATATTTAAAAAAAATTCAATAATGACTATTCTACCTAATAAAGAATATATTTTCTTTGTAATAAATGTATCGGTGAAAATCCCCCTGTGTGTCCGTTTGCCCCGCTATTACCCTGCTCAATTTAGCGGACTCACTCTAGATCGACGCAGTTGAGTAAACACTATAAACATAGGAATTTTATTGAAATTATGCCACTTTAATCACTTCCCTTAATGTTATGTTTTACCCCAATAGCCTTACTAATAAATGTGATGAATATTTTATACAGTTGATAAACACCTTACTAATAAAAAACTGACATTTAAGGCCCATAAAATAGTTCATGGAAAGATATACATTGTTTATAGAATCAAAGAGGGTTGTTTATCTGTTGTAAAAACTTGAAATTTCTTATCGAATTTAGAAATTATTCGAAGGTATTTTAAATGTGCCATATACTACTCGTATTTTTCTTTTTGAAACTGTCGTAAATACAATTCCATTTTAGAAAATACATATGAAATTACCTTTTAAATTGGAATTTTTTAATTTCTAACATGAAAAAAGTAAAAAAAAAACATACATTTAGTTGAAATGTCGAAAAAATTGTAGAAACTAAGATATTTTGAAAATACTTTCCTTTCGTTAAGAGATTCTCAAAGAAAACTGTCGATTCACTTTATATTTCAATGATTATTTAAAAATGTAAAAATAACATGTCAAAAATAACTTTTTGAAGACGGGAACCTCATGTGTCATTCTGCCATAATGCAGCGTTGCCAGTTCTTTCGCAGCCAGTCAACATTTTTAATTTCTAATAATTCGAAACAGAAATTGTTCCGTTTTTATTCAACGTGGAACTAAAACGCCGTTCAACGGTTGGGAAGTGTTTTTTTTATTAGTAAGGCTGTAAAAATGTAACCCTTGTATAAATACGCTATAAAACCTTAGATTTACGGTACGATCTTTGCAATAATTACAAGTCGACCCGTCCGACTGTATGAGCATCCTATCCACTGAGTAGTCAACCACCTCTAACAGTAGAATCGTAACTCGTTGAAAAGATTCTTAGTTTTAAGTAGTTCTAGTTACGGCATTAATTAAATATCACTGCCTCACTTCCTAAATGTATTCGTTTCAAGATTGATATAAATACATTCATCACTACGGTGGGTACCTATTCTTCCATTCTCTTCTTCGTCTCGCTCTTACAGTTATAAATCATCTTCTACGCGTTCTTCGCATTCCTCGTGATCATATTTCCATTCAATTTAATCTACTATCGTCTTTCCTTAGCCGGCTTTACCCCTCCCTCCCCCCCAACCTCCCACTTCACAGCCTACTCGTAATCTCGTGTAAGATTTAAGGTTCGTACTTACATACTTCGTGATAATTAAAATTATGTGAGAAGATATAATTTGGGAGATTGTAATATGTAGAAGATTACCTACAGCAGCAGCGTAGTAATCTTTTGGGCAGTCGCCTGGGGGTTCTAAGCCCAAGGACCCTGCGCTAAGGTATCAAAATAAATTGTTGACACTATTGGCAGGTGACGCTATTACTACAGGATTGGCACGATTTTCCCTAAACCAAAAAAAACCGCGAGTTTATTCGTGTTTTTTTTTTTTACTTTAAGATAGTTTTTCAAAAAATATAGATACTAATGAAAAAAATATTTACAATGTGAGTTTTAAAGCCATACTTTTTCATTTTTACTATGTACTATACATACATACATACTGGTACATACTCATTAGTGTTACTAATTGTGATGTATGGTAAAAAGTTGGGTATTCAAGCGATAGATGGCACCAGGCAGAAAGCTTACTCCAGAGTCCGACAGATATCACTAGAGTGTAGCAAATTGCCTGTGGGGTATCCTTGTCAGACTTCAAGCTTGCAGAAGCAGAGAATTACCAACCCTCGGGTAATGAACAGTGTAGCTAAATCCAGACTTATATTTATTGTAACGTAAATACACGAAATTATTGTAAAGAACCTTTTACTTAATCAAGAGTTCCCAACACAGAAATCTGCTAGTAAGCAGAGATATAACACTAATGTACTAATTTTAGGTGATGAAAAGTAAAATAAAAACACTACGGCAATACGAAATATTCATGAGAAAGAGAGTGTATAACAACGTTCTCCTTACACTCCTTTCTTCGTTCATTCGCTCTACATCCCCAAACCATATAAGCGTCCCTTTCTTAATCTTACTCATTAGGTTTATATTTTTTACACGATAATACATAGTTTTAACACACATTCTCGTCAGGAATCTACATTTCTACAGCATTCAGTCAGAAACCCGTCGCGCTCTCGGAGCAGTTTGACGTGATTGGTCGAATATTGCTCAAACCAGAAACACCTTTTGTAGTTACACCTCCTAAATATAGTTATTTATTTTTTCTTTTCGGCTTAGGATCCCCATTTTTTTTAGAGTGAATGGAAGTACTTAATATAATAAACATAATTAACGACATATAAATATAAAAATATAATAAAAGAAGCCTCGGCAAAACATGGTATAATCATTATCACACGCATTACTTATTCACATATAGTGAGCGTTTTATTTCATAAATTATTGTAACCCTTTCTGGGTCGTTCGTTGATTGCTTTATGCTTCACACAAAGATATAAAATTGTTTCAATATCTTTGACTTTGAGTCGATTGCAGGTTCGATTCCTGCGCAGTGATCCTTTGAGATATGAGCGCTGCCATATTTGGTATTGTAATGTGCATTGTTAAATTTGATACACATTGCATAAATGCATTTACAGCAATGTTGAGGACAACTACTGCAAAACAAATAAACCTTCCTATACGTAATTACTTCAGAATTAAATAAAACACTATCAGGTAGAAATATAAAAGTCAAGAAGGAATAACAGTCAATAGTTGAATAAAAATAACATTAATTATGATCCTGTCAGGCCTAATGGAAAGTCTACTATTTAGAATTACGAATAACGACACACATTAGATAGAGACAATAGTTCCTTAAGGGCTCATTCAATTGGGCCAACAAATCACGGTAGTTGTTCTGAATTAAATTGCGATAGCGAAAACTAAACCCTTTGTCCTCGCATTCTCCCCTTCGTCTCCCCGCTTCCTCCTTAACCTTTCCTTACCGGTGCCGTCAACCAAAACCTCCTAGATCACAAGGCCTGGACACTCATTCAAAGCAGCCTCCTAACTTGTATGAGATTCTGCAAAAAAAAAAATTCTTTCAATTTATTCTTATTTATTAAAACATTTTTAAATGTTTTATATTTTAAAATTTTTTTTTGGAGGATCGCATACAAGTTAGGAGGCTGATTTGATTCACTGTCCCGGCCTTGTAATCTAGGATGTTTTGCGTCAACTGAGTTGACATCATATCTTATTATTTTAATATAATTGGCTGAAAAATATCTATCTTTATGTATGTTTAAAAATGTGCGGTGAGAAAATGAAGATAATATTGGTAGTTCTTAATCGAAGTATGATACAGTTAAATATGACCGAAGGAGATTGGGTCCCGTTAGCTCAGTTGTAGAGCGGTTCCCCGGCAAGGCAAAGTTTCAAATTTTCGTTTAAGAATCGCTAATAATATCTTTAATAATTAAATATCACAATTTGAAGTTTTATTTACTAAGTTATTAAAAAAAAATGTATTTATATTTTTCATTTCAACAATAATGTCAATGCCATTCATGGAAACTGACTGCTCAAGGGCTGAGCATTGCGTCTGGGTCCCACCCAGGCATCGTGAGTTCAATTCCTCGGTTGGCTAAGTTCTTCACCATTACACGACCAACATTTACCTCTTACTTTGATGGCAGTAGGAGATTTAGCCATAGCCGACTCCTTCCTACTCCCAACACAATACAAACCGAAATGTACGTAATATATGGCCGCGGTTCGCTACTGTTGCTGATGCTTGGCAAAAACATGCAATTTTAGTAGGGTTTTTAGGAGAAAAAAATTTCCCTACCGAGAAAATACATGGTCTCTAAGTCTATAATAGCCAGGTAAAATTTAAAAACCTGTTCTATTTTGTATAAAGAACATTAACTTTAAATTCAGTAAATTTAAATGATTCACCAAACACCTCACGGAAAGTAAGAATCTAGAAAATGAAAAAAAAACATCATTACACGCTATATCGATGTACCTACTTTTTGTATGTTTGAAATTATTTTCATTTTATTGATGAACATAATATAGTAAACATATAACAGCAAAAATAAAACTCGCAAGTTATGAGACGTCTCCAAGTGCGAGATTCTGGCACAATTATTTGTATCATCTCAATTCAGAATTGCCATAAATATACGATGGTGGTAATTATAATGAATAATATTAAATGAGTGCTTAAAATGTTATACACGTATAACAAATGTTATAGGGCCCGTATATCAGTCAGTCCCTATCCTCGCTATGAGAGATATTTACTTCTGAGCCCTGTTAAGATTACAGGCCGTTTTTTTTGCTTGCTAAGGTGGTATCCCCGGAATCTAGGTTTGGGCATACCATCACTGCATGGCGGTCTGCCAGTGGTAATGGACCTATATTTCGTCTGCGTTATCGATAAGTCAATTTTTCACTGTTATACGCCGCGTTACACACGGTGTCCGGAAACTCGTGGAACAAGCTGGAATCTTGTTGATCTACGTCACATTTGGAGTCGATTTTACGGTAAAATTATTTGCTGATTTGTGCCCTAATTTTCGCGCTAATTGAGTCCGAAGTTGTGTACTTTTTGTCGAATTTGAAAAAAATCTTAGCTTCTGTATATCGTGTATTTTACACCGTGTTTATAAGTAAGCAGGCAAATGTACACTTAAGGCCGTTGTTCCCAACTTTCGGAACGATCAATCTCGGGCTCCGATCAGCCAAGTGATTTGTACAGTAACGTTCAACTCGCCTCTTTCCAAACATCTTTACGGTTGATTATCTTAAGTGGCCCTGCCCACTTTCATAGACAAAAAAATTACATCAAAGTAAAAACTTTGAATTTTAAATTAATATTGACGAATTAATTATTGTATTTATTATTAATGATTATATTTTTTTAAATACTGTAACATATTAAACAATATTTTAATTTTTTTAAAACAAACTTATGTAATATGTTAAAAATAAAGTGTTAGTTTGACTTTAATGCCACTGTGTCTTGGCGTCACGAATATTTTTCACTCTGTCGACAATTTTTATAACTATTCATTTACTGAGGCAGGCTTAATCCAGTAGTTTGGCTTCCTTAAATTGGTTGATCGCTCAGTCGTCACGTTTCCGTTGGAAAGAGATTAGTTGTGCATATGAGTAGTTTTGAGCCAAAATTTTGGCTCAACTGTTGATCAGTAGGATTGGGAACAACGGCCGTTAGTCTACTGCTTCGTAGCACGCGGAATTTTCTATCACCGTAACGTAAAGGAAAGGTTAATCTCCCTTTCGTGTCTCCACACCCCCTCCCGCGTCTCCACGCGTCTCTCCCCGCGACCGGTCTGGTCGGTGAGCTAGAGGAGAGTGGAGACATTGAAGAGTGATGGATGAGGCGGTCGGGCCCGCCGACGCGAACACCGTCACGGAGAGGTGTCAGCCGGTGTCAAATGCTGGATTCGATTACAATGAAGGTACACGCTTGATCTGTGAATGTAAAAACGCTTTGCATACCTGCGTAGGTACCCAATTAAGTATCAGGTGTGATGTGTGCATCTAAAATGCTGTGCTTTTAAATGAGAATGGTTAGGCAGGTGCATTGTTAAATTTTTATATTATTATTTGTCATTTTTAGGATTTGCAAATCCCGCGGGACTGGGATAGAATTTAGAGATCCCGAAATCCCGCAAACCCGCGGGATTACATTTTGCTAAAATCCCTGATTGTGGGATGCAGGGTTGCGGGATGTGGGATTGCAAACCTTAGTTACAACAAGTCGACTCGTCTAAGGACGGGTTGTTTCGGAGAATTTGAACAATTCATCAAATTTCAATGTTCATTTTCGGGTTCTGTGAAAGACTTATTCAAGTTCTGTTTTTATATCATTGTAGGCTAGTTGCTTGACAAAACTGAAATAAAAACAGAACTTGAAAAAATCTTTCACAGATGTTGAAAATGAACGTTGAAATTTGATGAATTGTTCAGATTCTCCGAAACAACCCGTCCTAAGTATTTTTTAAATGAGATAAATGGTTTAAATTATCGATAAATGACCGGCAGTCGTTATAAGGCATTGGAGAATAAATAGCTAGTCCGTAGCTATGATCTTTCATTGTAGATAAAATAATAAATGGCCGGTCAGTGACTGAGTTGATAAATGCGTTGGGTTCCCACTTAGACGTCGCGGGATCAATTCTTCTGCTGGCTAAGTCCTCCATCATTGCACAAGCAACGTCTAACGCTTCTAACGATGGTAGGAAGAGGAATTACTTGTTGATCAACACATTTCAAATGTAGAATTAAAACAATTTTCTGGTAAAAAATATTATATTGATTGTAGGTACCTACTTCAAAGCTTTCTGAAATCCTGACCCATCTCTTCCAATTTTGTAAATGACAAAATTTTTTTAAATAAAAAAAATAGATATTATAGGTAGACACTTTATCGCTTGTCTGAAATCTTGACAAAATCAGTTCTAATTTTGAAAATGACGTAAATTCAAACAAATTCAAGTTTACTGAACCATAGTTACAATTTACAATCACACACAGATACACCAAAAACCGAAATAAATATGTTTGATGATGTTTTTTTCATATTATATGCCTAATAATTTCTGTGTTTTTGATTTAGAATACCGATTGATTAATTCATTCATTTTATAAAGGACGGGTTGTTTCGGAGAATTTGAACAATTCATCAAATTTCAACGTTCATTCTCGGGTTCTGTAAGAGTCCTATTCAAGTTCTGTTATTATTTCAGTTATGTCAAGCGACTAGCCGATAATGCTATAATAACAGAACTTGAATACAATTTTCACAGAAAATGAAGGTTGAAATTTGATGGATTGTTCAAATTCTCTGAAACAATCCGTCCTTAGTTTAATACATTAAACTTTTCACCTTAATACGATAGCAATAAATATTGAGAACGAAAGTTAATTGCAATTAGGAAACTTGAGGAATGAAGAACTCCAGTGAAAAATATAATGGCTTAAAAATATATACATATTATTATAGATCAATAAACGCTGATTCAGAATATTTTATTACACGTAGATAGAATTTATAAATCCTCATTTAAAAACGGATTAAACTTTATTACATTAAAACCTTTTTATCTGATCAATTTGAAACTTATAATGACCGAATTTCGCACTACAAACTACACTCACTGACGGTCAGACGTAAACTTTCTGACGTACTGCTCCTACACAAAATTATACATGCATCAGTTGATACACCAAACATTTTATCCCAAATTAACATCAATATTCCATCAAGAAAATCAACAAGGAGGATGAACGACATTTTCTATATTAAAGCCTACCACACAAATACAGGATATTTTTCCCCTGCACCGCGAACATTAAGAAATTATAACATTATACATGGCTCTAATAATGTAATAGACATTTTTAATGACCAATTTAAACACTTCAAAAAAAATGTATTACCTTTAATCATATAAAGCTGATATTGTGATGAAACCCTTTATTTAATGAGAAGCAACATTGTACCTACCTAATCATTGTCTCACCAGTACAGGTGTAACAATAACAAATCGTTTATGAACATATTTGTACTTACCTTTTACCCATTCTTATTTGTTATTTACTGCTGCATATTTAGCTTATTCATTTTGTTACTATTTTTTTTTGTTATTATGTATTTAAACATCCATGTTTGTAAATTTAAAGTTGTTATTATGTATTTAAACATCCATGTATGTAAATTCTTGGGCACCATGCCTGTTTTATGTACTTAAATAAAAAAAAAATAAAAAAAAAAAATAAAAAAAAGTACTGTACACACAAAAAAAAACACACCATTTGGTTGGTACGACTAAATCTGATGATTCAACACATCCAGTCTACGTGAGTAATATATTGAAA
This sequence comes from Hesperophylax consimilis, assembly GCF_061612785.1. NCBI lineage: Eukaryota > Metazoa > Arthropoda > Insecta > Trichoptera > Limnephilidae > Hesperophylax > Hesperophylax consimilis. The sequence goes on from NC_142857.1 coordinate 15,277,883, forward strand.
AAAATATTTACAATAATTGTGAGAATTTTTTTTAAGCCAGAACGAAAGAGAACACAGAACAACAGCAAAAAACATGGTCACGTAGTTTGCCTCCACCTCGTCGAAATGATACCCAGATTTGATGTTAGGGCAAGTCTATCAGTTTGAATGTCTGTGGCTTCTGGGGGTTTTTTCTCTAAACCCCGCCACAAGAAGAAAGGTTCTTTACCTTTCCAATGAAACCAATCAATTAAGAGTTATTCGCGCTTAAACACGACTCAGTATTTCTGACGTACTCCATATTTTATATTTAATGTTTAGAGAGTCAAATTTCTATATTTGATTTATCGCCTTTTTTATTTGATACGGCTTAAGCGAATTGAGTACACTCGGATAAATTTTAATCGCTGCAATTATGGTTTAGCGTTCAAATACGGCAGTATTTCTTTAGTTAATTTAATACAAAGCGGCATAATATCGTCGTCCATCATTTCTTAGTGAATAATATTAATTTAATGACTAATGGTTCATGATTGACTTTCCAAGCAATAAATTAAGACAAAAATCATCGCTTGGAAACCTGATTTTAACCTTTCAGGCTAATTTGTTCGCTTTTGGGAACACCTCATATGGTCTCACAGACATTGTTGTGTCGCTCTTACTGTTATGGTGAGAAATATGATCTAAGCGGTGTTAGAAAGGGAAAACACCACGCTTTATATTCAAACCTAATAGTTAACCACGGAATAATCAAAATGTGAACCTTCATGAAACCAAAGGTTCCGAATGCAATTTGAAAAAAAAAAAATTTTTTTTAATTATTTTAATATGAAACGAAAAAAAGTGAGGTGATACTTACCTTTGAAATACATTTGTCTAGTAAAATAAGTGTATTATATGTTTGTTCGTTATCAGTAATTTTAGTTATAAAATACGTACCTAAGTGAGCATTTTTTTTTATGTAGGTACGCACTCAAAATTTTAATATTTAAAAATAAATTTGTTTTTTTCTAATAATAGAGCTAATTTCACCGCAAGTTGACAGAATGCATTGTCATCGACATCGAGTCTATCTGACGAGTTTCAGCTCGATCGGATATCGGGAAGCGGGTTAATTTTCTCTTCCAAATTTTACATTTATTTATGATTATAAATTCAAATATGTAGATGCATTTAAAAATGTGTAGTTTCTTCATTCCAATAAGGGCACTGTGCATCTCAATGCGAAATCTTATTTTTTGGTTAGATTCTATTAATTTTTTGCTAACTCACTAGTATTTAAAACAATCAAGGGAAGGGTTCTTTGAAAACTTACTTGGAATTTTTCATATCTGAATCGAAAACATAATAGGCTCATCTGCCTCCTTAGCCAACTAATTCCATGTATTTTTGGTTATTTTGTATCTTAACGACATTGACCCACTCAATTTAATCTGTTTAAATCCCACTGTTTTATAAATATCTACATTCCTCGTTTTATGTTTTTTTTCTCTGCTTAATCATCGCTTATAAAGTATTTAAAAATTGCCTTTTACGACATTACGTTGGTCCGAGACTTGTTAATTTTATTACGCAGCTATTTAATTGAAATATTGGAAAGCGATAAATGGGAAACATCGTCTTCTGGGGTAATGAAATCAGTGGGAGATGATGATTAAGTATTTAACAGAGGAATAACTTTAAACTAATGGGGAATGTGCGCATTTTAAACGAGAGGACCACCTTATATAATAATTTAGTATTAGTGGAATAAACAAAAATATATTATGTAGTTAACCCATTCACTATCAATTTATTGGTGAATCGCTTTTTTGTGATATGTGATACTTCGAACTTTCTTCTATTAATAATTTTTCCCGGGAAACATTTGTGGCTAATGATATTGTTGTGTGGTACCATTGGCGTACCTAAGACTTGGGAGTCTGCATTTTGAAGTGGCTTTGGCCTAAGGCTTGGGCAGTTGCAAATAGAAGGGGCTTTCGCCCAAGGCTTAGGCACTGGGCAGTCTGCGAATATAAGGAGCTTTTGCCTAAGGCTTGGGCAGTCTACAAGTAGAAAAGACTTTCGCCTAAAGCTTAAGCAGTCTGCAAATAAGGGGGCTTTGCCTGAGGCTTGGGCAGTCTGCAAAAAGAAGAAGCTTTCGCCTAAGGCTTGGGCAGTCTACAAGTAGAAGTCTTAAGCAGTCTGCACATAAAGGAGCTTTTGCCTGAGGCTTGGGCAGTCTGCAAACAGAAGAAGCTTGGGCCCAAGGCTTGGACAGTCTGAAAATAGTAGGAGCTTTCGCCCAATGCTTGGGCAGTTTGAACCATGAAGGGGCTTTCGCCATCCAAATGTACAAAATAATACATATTTTATTGAATTTTGTGAGGCAGAAGAACTTAAGGGAGGGAAAATTGACATGCAATGTCATTTAACATTAATTTAATAATTTAAATTAACACTTTCTGAATGGTGTTCTCTCACCTGGGCGTTACATCTTATGTTAAAAGCCTGCCCGACAACAAAGATTGCTTGGCTTCTTTTTAAACTAACCTAGGTGTAGTGGAAATTATTTATTTTGTGTTTCTATTGGTCGTTCCTCTTTAATTGATATTAGTTATTCATTGGAGTGAAGCCAATAATTTATTAGACTATGGAATAATTCATCTATATTTACCAGGCACTCAGGTTTTCCACGTTTTTTTCAATTAATTCTTCATACCCGCCAACGAAAGATGCGATATCGATGTTTATGTTGGGTTACATAATTTTCAATTGAATACAAAATTTCAGATTCCGTTGCATCGCGGCCATGGGTGCGACTGGTCACAGACAAACGTGAGAACACTAATAATGACTAGTACAGAAAGTTGTTTGCATGACAGAACTTCTATACCTTACCCTCCCATAACGTGTCAAAACCTGCCCTTTCCTCCCATAGATTCACGGTAAAACCTTTCAATGGATTCTCTTGATTTATGATGCTGCTTTACCTGCGTGTTTCCCGTTTTATTACTTGACCTATGACTACTGCCGTTTCTCAAGAAGTTAAACTCCTTTCACTCCTTTCATGTTTTAACATGAACCAGATTTTTTTTCACTGTAGTTTATTCTAATCCGAACGACGGCCTCAAGTGTGGAAGACCACAAATTAGAATTAAAACGTTGCTTGAAATGGCTTAAGCCGATTTTGCTTACCAGATCTGAATATCCAGGTTCTTCTCCACCTTCTCTTCCTAACATACCCAAATCGAGGATTCCATGGTTTCAATGGTTCCAGACGGTTGGGAGCATTTAGAACTCTTGTGCTGTATTCATATTTTAATAATCCGATGAATGGATTATGTGAAGAATAATGGACATGTTACAAAGTTCGTGGATATTAAAAGGATACACTGTTTATTTTTATTTTTCCGAGGCACTGTTTTGGTCAATGGTTAGCTATTATATTTAGGGAAATATTCACCCGGCGGTCAGCAGCCCGGAACAATTGATCATAACTGCATTAGTACCTGTCCCTACGGTTTTGGTGTAAGTCACTGACTTCAGTAATCGCTAACAGAAGGTTACTAAATAGATCTAGCCAGTCATCAGCGTTCTTATACTGAGCTTCTGATACCAATCGCACAGTTAAGACGAAATGAGATCTCTTCGATCTTAGACGCTTGTGTACAAAATAATATATTACCATATTAGGCAAAAGAGAATACGGAATGAATGTGCCGATATTTTAAATTCTGGAACGAAGTACAGATATGGTATGATAATATTATATATCACCGCTTAGAACCTGTGACAGGTCGATAGCCAGGAAGCTTGCTGCTCTGCCACAGGGGTTCCCTTACTACCTGCAATTGAAAGTTTAATTTATTGGCTAGTGATCAGATTCCAGTATGAATCAAGAATATAAATTTCCTTTCCCGTTTTCCACCTGCGTTTCACGTGTTCATCCTTTATGCATCCATTAGTCTTCCTGTGTCGGTCTCTAAGACACCGTTACGTGAGACTCTGAGAGTCTGCGCGACCTTTCGCCGCCGATAACGGTCCCAAGGACCATTTACTTCTTCTGACGGCGGACACTCTCCTCCGTTTGGACTCCGGTAAAAACTCCTCGCTAATGGAGAAATTCCGGCCGCACAAAAACAACATTGAGTTTGTTTTATCTCGAGCACGACTCGGGTAATTCTAGACTAATCTGTGGCACACACTGGCCTAAGATCTCGATTGGGAATCAAAGACGTGTATAATAACACAACCACGTGAAAGTATGGCCGAAATTCCGTATCTGCAGCCGGTAATTGCGAGAAACGGTCTATGGGGGGATTAATAACATTCATTAAATCAATCAATACATCTCTCGATGTGAAGCTGGGCCGCTCGTGATCGGGCTATTAACTTTGGTTACACTCAAAAGACTGGCATTACCGAACTAATACTTAATGACGAACTTCATGGCGGAGCGGCGAGGGGCATGGCTCTGGACCCAGAGTTCGCGGGTTCATAAACCGGACCATTCCTAAATTGAAAACGTCTAAATCTACAAACAAATTCGTAACGTTAATTTTTTAAATATGTTAAAACGTGGATATTAAGTTTATACAATATTTCATAGTAGAAAAAACTCTCATTTTATTTAATCACCACACTTTTAGGTACTACAATCGCGCAGTTAATATCGATGCAAGGGTAGGCAGATATGATTTAACATCACACATCTCTAGTCAGGCACAAGCTTTGAATTTATATATCGGTATAAACATAAATTTCAATTACACAGATTACTTCATTTTAGTTTTAAAACTTTAATGATATAATTACTTGAATTACATGCATGGGTTATTTCTAGTATTTGGTAAATATTCCTTTGTTGTTATGAATCAATTTAATCGTAGTCAGCATGCTGTGCACCATTTTTTTTAATTGTGGTTGTGTTGCCATACTTGAATGAGTTCTTCGATGAGATTTTGGTGGTTGGATATCTTTTTTTCTTCAATTCTTTCTTCACAATCAACCATAGGTGTTCGATGGAGTTCATATCGCGGAAATTTTCAGGCCATGAGAAGTTTGAATTTGTATATCTTGAAGATGTTTGTAAACAACTTTTAGTATTGTGGCTTGCGTGCATGAATGTTTCATTACCAGATTAATAATTTTTATGATGTAGTTTTTTTTGGTTTAATCTCGCGATCATTAATTAGATGAATAAATTAGTAAACAGGTCTAAAAATTACCTCCTAAGATGAAAAACAAACGAATTTGTGTTTTGATCTAGTAATCTGCATACGTTTGTACTGCTTTTATAATTATTATTTTGACTGACTTGATCTGACTTAATACGAAACGATTCCATAAAATAATGTGGGAATCTTAACGACGTAAGTGAAGAAGACGTGTACAAAAATATTCGGGGCGCGGCCGCTCCGTATTCGACTAACCTATGGTCGAATTTTCCCCAGCAGGCCTAGAAAATTGATCTTTCCACTATTTTTATTTTAATTGATTTTGGCTGAAACTAAAACTCAGATTTTTCTAATTGAAACTCTCGAGAAGTTACAAATTCACCGTCTGGAAAAATAAAATCTGATGCTTACCTTTAAACTGAAATTTATAGTTGAAAAAAGTTTCATAACTTTTTCAAACCGTTTTAAATAAAACATTTTAAAGTTAAGGTGCTTTTTTATTAATCTTAAATATAAATAACTAAAATAAGATATTATATTTATGAATATGTCGGAATTAATTTTGATGTGAGGCTCGAGCAAACCCCCACTATTAGAATCTTGTTTCACCTTAAGTATTTGAATTATGTGTATTATTACATGTCTTATGTTCTGTGTATTACTCTTATTACCCTTGAACTATTTGAGAATCTCTCAGTTTGTAATACAGTCGTACGCGGTTTAATCATACATACGCATTAAGGATCTCATTTCTATTTGCGTCCTTACTCCACTACCAATTTCATGGCTCACTGTGGGTGATGTATTACATCAGGCTTGGTTACAAAACTCATCACTGACAGCGCGCGGCGTTTGAGCCAAAGACCCACAACCATGAGAGCCTATTCTTCGAATAACCGATGATGATGACAAGAGATAATATTAATAACATGCATAAATTCATTGTCCGTTGTGGTTTGTTCCTGTGAGCAAACTTTCAAAGAGACTCACCGACAATTCGGTGGTCGTATGTAAAAATAGACAGAGGGAATATTGTCACGTATTGCAAATGGTGATAAATCTCCAGCTCCTGACCGTGGCTGGGCCGGGGACGGTCGTTCGTCCGGCAGGTTGTTCACCTCGTGTGCTGCATGGTGCATACCTCGTATCAACCTTAAGCAGGGTCTGTTACAGGAGAGACTAGGGATTGTTATTTTTGTTGTTGAGGGCGAAATAATAGCATGTACTGTTATCAATTAGTTGTTTATTTATATCTGATTGCTTGTCACGTCAAAGCAATATAATCGTTAGCCAGTAAATAGAACAATACGAGGTGGAAGAGAGGCCACTGGCCGGTGAGTCGGATGTGAATCTGTTCTAGCAGTAGGACAGACTGAATAGAATCGCAATCAATTACGCTTTATTTCCCTTTCAGAACAAGCTATGCATAGTGAAATTTATTATTTTATATCAAGTAAATATATGGGTTAAAAATTTCAAACATAATAAAATAGCAAAAGAATTACCCTTGCTATAAAAACTACTACGGTCTCTCAAATTCATACTCCTATCGAGAAGCATTGTAGCCAATTTCATTTATATATATTACTCATCAGACCAACTGAGTCAAACTTACGGCAGTTGCTCCAAACTTTTCGAACGATCATTCTCAAGCTCTGATCAGCCAAGTGATTTGTTTAGTAAAGTTCGATTCGCCTGTTTCCAAACATCTTTACCATTGTATAGACGTTTTATAATAAATTGACGTTTTATAGACAATAAAATGAAATCAAACTAAAAAATTTCAATGTTAAATTAATATTGAGGAATTAATTGTTATATTTATTATTAATGCTCAAATATATCCAATAAAATTTTGGAAATATTCGTAACGGCCGGTGTTCCCAATCCTACTGATCAACTGTCACAATTTTGGCTCAACACTGCTCAAACGTACAAATACGCTCTTTCCAACGGAAAGGTGACGACTAGGCGATAAACTATTTTAAGGAAGCCAAACTACTGGATTAATAGAGGTTTAGCCAGTTTAATCTGGCTTAGAGATCAAAGTAATAATCAACTTACAAACATTATGAAGACAATGTAAAGACAATTCAAAACTAAATACAAAAATTTAAGAAAAACTACAGGCCGCCTCAGAACAGGAAACCCTAGTGAGGAGGACTGTGAAAAAAATACAAAAAATATACTTATATTATACTTTAAACCTACATAATGTACAAATTTTGCTATTGATATTAATAAAAATAAAATAAAAATATTGCCTCATACTGAGACAATCTTAATTGGATTGGGAACAACGGCCGTTTAAGTACTGAGACCTTACGAATATTACCAAAATGGTATTGGATATGTTTGAGAGTCAAACCATTGAAAACCAAACGAGAAAATAGTTTAAAGCTTACATGGTTCAAGCTTTTTTTGTAAAGCCGCCAGTAAGAATATTCACATAAGGTTTCATTTGTCAGCAGGAGAATAGCAAGAGTTGATGAAATGTCATGAAGGTGGCCCGGACTCTCCTACAGAGCGCCGATTCACGAATGAAAAAGAAATGAACCCCGATAATCTTGTTTGCGTTTTTTAACCTCAATATACGAGAAGAAGTACCTACATAAAAAGTCCAATGCAATTATCACATATTGTATTTGATTAGCATCCCAGTAAAGTGGTTTTTTTTTCACAAAGTTTAAAACTTGTCCTGATTTGAATGTCATTTCACTTTCCATTTACACGTCGGCTGGCTCGAAAAAAATCACCCACAAAAGTTAGTTTATGTTAAATTCGTTGTGTTACCTTCTTTTATAAACATTTCCATTTGCCTTGTCTGTCACAAAATGTCAAAAAATCGATTAGTTCCCGTCAAGGCGATAAACAAGTACCAATTAAAACACGATGGGTTTAAGATACAAAGATGAAAAAGAAACGCAAAAAACTCATACTCGAAATTTGCCTTTGTCTCGAGTGTGGTCCGACGGATTGGCCAATAAAAAACCACATCATTTGGATGGGCTTCTATATACATTTTTAATTATGTCTTTGAATACAGGTGGTTGTTGATCGGTGTTTGAAGTTAAGACATTAGTCTATGATTTGTTTGAATCCTTTATAATTATTATTTAACTTAACATACCTTTTAAGGGTGGTTAAAGAGCATAGACCTGTAAATTTTCACCATTTACGTAATGTTAATAAAAAATATAATTTAATTTGAAAATAAAAAACTGGGAATGATGTTGACAGGATTTTATAAATTATTTAAATTCAACAAATGTCAGTTATTTCGTTGGCTGGGAGAACTAAATTTACTTACGTAAAAAATATGACATTCAATAACTCTGCTGTGAGGTTATTCCTCATCAGACCTGTTCTCTTGAACTTTATGATTCGATTTTTATATTCTGTCTCACTTCTCTTGAAAACTGGCTTGCTTTCCTCCAAACCTCCTGGATTAAACAAAATGCCGAAAATTCTGGGAGTGGAATCAATGCAAAAAAATAACCTTTTATTAGAGATAGTATAAAATAGAAAAATATATTTTAAATTGCATCAACCGTTGAGCCCAAAATTCTAGTTGTTCCTGATTGAAATTACGTCATTCTAAACCAATTTGCACTTGGCCAAATTTTTTGTTGTGTCGTTGGGTAGGGTGTCCAGATAAAAAGGTGATTAAGAACATTTGCTGGTGTTAATTAAATAGTCCGTTGATTAGTGCCCGGTTCCTGACGCGAGTGACAGCAACGATGCTGGGCACTAGACAGACCAGTGCAGTCTGTGCTGTGTGCAAAATTACCAACATAACAGTGGTGTGACTCTATGGGGTCTCAAATACCCAGGTATAAAAGATGGTTGTATTGGTCGTAACATTTTCATCAAACACTAACTGAAGAATCGGAATAGTAAATATGTTTGAATAGAAGGTAAGATTTAGCAAAGAAAATTGAATTTAAACGCATTTTTCTTATTTCAATATGGGAGGCGGGTATGGGTACCGCCGCCCAGGGAACAATTTATTGGATGATCAACACCCCTGCCATAAGTCACCCCGAGTGGTTTAAGTTTAGTGACTTAGCTGGGGTACCTGGGTTCATGGAGTGAGGTTTGTCTAGTCCTTCCTCTCCTTCCTTTCCCTAAAAAGACCCTCCAAACAGCACCCCAAAGTTGACACAGGCCTTGAGGGATTTTTCCCCTCTTCCTTTCTGTGTGGAGCTAATGTAAAAAATCATTCAATAAAAAAATTATCTTACGATCTGTTTTTTTTCCATACCCGATTGGTAGGCTATTCAATCGATTTAATTCGTAAATTTCGAGGTTCCTTTCTAACGTGTTCTTCTAGCTAATTATTGAAAATAATATAAAGAATTAGTTTGGAATTGTAAGGTTCACAGCAGAGCAATGCGAAAGTAAAATTAGGAGGCCTCAGCACAGGCAATTATGTTACCCGGAAAATAAAGTTATTGTGTAAATAAAAATAAAATTTAAAATACAAACTTCCCCACACGGTTTAAGTCTGAGTATTTGAAATTTAAAATTCGTAATCCTTTTGCCGGGGATTCTTTCAAAAATCATAAATTTAAAAAATCTTTCCTTTTTTACTTTTAGTCCCGATTGATACACTCATTTTTGATTTATTTTTTAAAGGTACTTCATAGGTTCCATATCAATAACTAAACATTTCTCACGCAATATAAAATCATTAACGGCATTTGTGATAAAATTAAGAGTAATTTGATTTCCTGTATAAGTACCAGTCTAAAAGTAATGTAAATATGAGAAGAACGTAATGTAAAAAATACAGTGTGTGGCAAGCCTACGCACGACGAAAGTGAAACTTTTAGTATTCTTCTCTCTCTCTTTTCATTTCATATTATTATTATTCAGAATGCTGTACATTATAGTTTTAAAAAGCATAAATTTATTTATAGGCGTTTTGTTAACAAATGAACGTTTGACTAGATTCCTAATATTGACATATTTATAAGTAGCATGTGATAAAAAAAATTTAAAAGTTATAAAAATATGGGATTCGAACCCGGGTCCTCCATAACGAGTGTCGAACGCTCTGCCTCTAGACTGCGAGGAGAGGTATCTCGCGCGACGAGAACCGCGTATACAACGTGTACTCCTCAATTTTCGTTTTCAAACACGGCAAATGAATAATATCACATAACGTGTCGTTAACGCTTTATATAGGGTCGAATCGAAGATATATCGGCAGTGTGAAGTCATATCTGTCGTTTTTCAAAATATTTCCGTATATTTGTCCGTTTTGGAAAAGATCTATCGTGTTTTAACAGTCTTATACCCGCATGGAGTCTGAATTTGAAAAACATTTCTAAATTTTGAAAAACTCACTTACGGCTGTGTTTTTTACTAAAAAAAACTTGTCACGCACGTCTGCGAGGGTAATTAGTCGCGTTATCGGCCTTGATTAGTAATTTTAATGATTCAAAATAAAAATAATTAATCAAAATACCGAGCGACTCTACCGGCTCGATTTGTAAGCTATATTTCGACCAAAATATGATATAGGTTACCGACCGTTACTTCTAGCCAATTACTCGAGTGAACACCTGCCGGTCTCACTAAATGGATTTAGACATTTCGGGAGACTCTCGGTTAAAATTAACAAATTTATGTAATTTTTTACTACATTATTACAAATCATGTAGATATCTTCTTATATGTATGCCTGACAAAGTCGCAGCACGAAAGCATTTTATCACTTTTCCTCGTATTAAAAAAATCACAAAAAGAAAAAAAAAATAGTTAAAGCGGGGATCGAACCTCGGTTCTTGACGACGACAGTCGGGCGCTCTGCCTCTAGACCGCGAAGCTGAGTTTGGAGAGTGACCTAAACTAGGTATATAATATTAGCTAGGCTCCTATAGCGAAATGATCACGGTTTTTCGTGACGGTCATGAGTCGGTTTTACTCCGGTCCTCGAAAATGCATAACGCGCGTAAAGAAGTTTCACTTCAATAATATAATGGAATGTCTGTAAGTGGCCTCACCACAATTTGATGATGCCTTCGGAAAGCGAAACAGCTAGCACACGTAATAATTATTATTACACAACATAAGTTGTTTATTTCAGTTATATTTTTTTTATGATTTGAATACTATTATTATTAAACATAAAAAAAACTACAGATTAAATTTTAAGATTAATTTCGTGATCTTCAAGTACCTACGTATTTTACATAAAATATTACTGTTATAATTTAAACTCGCGTAAAGAGACTTTTAACCCAACCTATAAAGTTATTTTTTCTCGTAAAAATCCCGGTTACTCCAGGGTTGATGTTGGTTTTGCACGGCTTGCATGTCCGCGCATAAATATTTATGAATGTTTGATTTTTTCGTTGATCAATCTTAGAATACATTAGGCAGGTCGTTGTCTTCCCTATGCTGGATTTTAAACAACTAATTGGACCGGCATACTGCAAGGATGAAAGATCTAAAGAGAATGTTCCACCTGCTCTTTTTGTCAAATATTGTCATGTAATGTGTTCCTGCTCATAGCTCCATAATTATGACCAGCTCTTTCTACAGATAGGTTTTGATTACAACGGAGCTATCAGCGGCACGAATTTAGGTCCGATTTTCATGTATTCAATGAAAGCCATTTAACAACTTAATTGACAGCCCTGCCATCTTCGCCACTATTAAACTTCATGCACCGACTAGGAAAATAAGATAAAAATGTAACATTATTCTGCAATACAATAACAACCAACTATCGGACACACTCACTAAACAATATGATGCATGACCTAGGCAACAAGTTTGGGTACATTTATAGAATAAAACGCATTATATACCTGCGCTTTGTTGAATCCTACAAATTGTAGTAGCGTTTGTAATGTAGTTTTAGTGATTTGTCTTATGTCTTATATGAAGTATTGTTTCTATTTTATGTTACTGTTACATTTTTTTACTAATATTCTTTCATAATCATTTTAATGTAACCTCATACTTAACAACCTTTGTGTATAATTTTCAATAGCTCACTAGGTATATTCTTTTCTTATAATCCATCTAAAAGTCCAGCTAGGCGTAAAAAAATAGATTAAGATAATAATTTAAAAAAATAATAAAAAGGATTACAAAAATTTGTATGACTTTTAAGCATATATACACCTAAATTCAACCTTTAAACATGCTTTCCAGATAAACATGACTTCCTCGAAGTTTCAATTTAAGTTTCTGGTCAAGTTTTTTTAATATTATGCGTAATAAGATTAACGCGAATATACGAATATTCAACAGAAGCTACTTTAAAATGCAATAATTCGTTCGATCTCCTCGAAGGTGTAACAATGTTTACAACTATAAAAAATACACTGTTACAGCTATATAAACAAATCAATATTTAATTATTGAGTAGGAAAACAAAACTTATGGGATAGATGACTTGCAGCCAAACCAAAAATCATTATTATATTATTTTCTGCTTCATATTTATTCATGATATTTCTGAATCCTTCACAGTATCATTACACGAGACATATTGACAATGACAAGCATCTTGAATGTTGTCCACTGGATTGTTTAATAGATTGAATTAAAATAATTCAGTTTTTACATCTAAGGCAAATCTAATCAATGTGTAGAGATTTCTTCTGTTTCAATTATAACAAACTAGCTTACATGTACCCGGCGTTGCTTGGGGTTTTGAACTATTTAGAGTAAAAATTTTTGATTGTGAATTCTAGTGTACCTGAAAACTGGGTGTAGTTTTAAGGTGGACATAATATCATTCTAAAGAATTAAAAAGTTTACTTTTTATAAGTTTTTGTTTCACTTGATCATGCCATATCTTCCTCGGACGTCCCCGGCTTTTATTCGATTCCGTATCTCATTCGCTTACAGAGATAATGCATTAATTCTTCCTCGAACATCCTCAATGGTTTCAACACTCCAACACTCCTGACACTAATAAGAACAAAGTTTTAAATTTTAAGCAAAATTGGTCCAGTATTTTTTTAGTCTATAGGGGACAAGTAAACAAACATTAATTTATACACACATATACAGGGTGTATCGGCACGTACCCGACAAATTTTAACCAGCTTTTCCTTACCACATTTGGAGTAAAAAATGTTATGGGCACTTTGCTGTTCGGTAACATTTTTTTTCAATTAAAAACAAAAAATGATAAAAAAAACTCCACACTCCGTCACTGTCATTGGCATTGTTTCTCGTGTTCAACAGCTGTTATTAGCAAGTGTGTCTAAAAGCGTCTTCGCTCTTTCATACTCTCTAAATAATAATAGCAAAAATTAGACGAATGGTGCCATGCCATTTCGTTGTGATCGTAAAAGCGCGCTAATGTAGGTACGTACGTATATTATTCAACGAAACTCGTATAAAATATTGCCAGGTGGGTTTTCAAACTTTGACAAAGGATAAAACAGTGGTGAAATGTGGTGAAAATATGGATACTAAATTTTTTATTAAAAAAAATGTTACCGGACAGCAAAGTGCCCATAACATTTTTTACTCCAAATGTGCTAAGGAATAGCTGGTTAAAGTTTGTCGGGTACGTGCCGATACACCCTGTATATATAAATTAATGTATTAGATAATACTGTCGCGTTTTTTACAGAGCGTTTTGCTTCGATTTTCTAGATCAACCCACACAACTTCTTTGTCATTTCGAGTTATTGAAGTTTCCATTCATACAAATTAATTCATTGGTGCGTGAAGACATCACAGATGCATTATTTCGGTAAAAGAATAGTTTTTTTTTGTAATAACTTATGAGTAAAACCTCGAATTTTAATATTTAATTATTGATGACAATATTAGTGATTCCTAAACGAATATTTAATTTTTTTTTCGAAAAAAATTTCGTCTGATAGCTTATTATTACTTTTTTTATAATATTTTGAATAACGATCAAACTTTTTATAAAAACTCAGGTCTTAAAATACTGCACACAGGATATAAAGCTTCGCAAATAAATAATTTAGAAATTAGAAAACATGTTAATATAAAAGCCGACTTAATTAATAAGCAAAAAAAAATTATAAACCCGCATTTAAATCTTTTCCCACTAAACTGGTCTTTCCTGTCTAACAATATTGTATTTCTAAATTCTGAAAAACTCCGCCCACTCTCACCCCTCCCCACTCCTTCCATTGTTCAATTGTAATCAATATTTAATTTTTGACTTTGATTTATACTTACTCCTGATGAGGTGAACTTTGTTCATGAAACATGCAGAGGTTATATATATTAAACTGACGTTAGCAAAGTTATTTGTGTTTTGATATAATGAATATTTGAAACAGAAAAAGATAGACAGATTTACATAAAGATGCTGAAAAAATTAAGACAATGTTGTTAGTTCTTATTCGAAGTATGATGCAGTCAAATATGACCGAAGGAGATAGGGTAGCATAAGTTCGAAGTTTATACGTTCTGACATACAAAAACAAGCAATTTTATTCTTGTTTTTATAAGGAAATTAATAATCAAGCCATGTTAGTTACATCGATACGACAGGAAACTGCTCAGCATGGTACAGGTCCAGAGTTCAGATACAGCTTCTTCGCTACTTCCTCCTCTATGCTTCCTCGTCTAGTCTGTGCTATCGGGCAGGTTCCCACTATAATCCTGAATAAATGTAATTTCTAAGATAAATTTATCATGTAATGTCTTATTTGCATTTTGTATTTTTCAAAGTAATTTAAATAACGGTTATATTTGTCTACACTCTTTTGTTGTTTTTTTTGTAAGTTGCAATTGCAAAGTTTGTACATGATTTAGGTATAAAGTATAATATAAGTATAAATATTTAAAAAAATCACAGTCCTTCTCACTAGGGTTTCCTGTTCTGAGGCGGCGTGTATTTTTTAAACTTTTGTATTTAGTTTCAAGTTGTTTTTACATCGTCTTCATAATGTTTGTAAGTTGAATATCACTTTGTTCTCTCAGCCATGTTTTTACTTTTGTTTTAAATATATTCATTTGTGTTAGTTTTTTGTTTGATTTGGTAGAGCATTGTATAATTTCGTGGCATAGAATTTAATGTTTCTCTGTCCAAAAGATGTGTTCAAACTGGGAGTATCCAGTATATTTTAGCTTATTGCTCCGGTTGAGTATTTATATTGGGCCGAGGAGTATTTAGATACATTTTAAAAAATTTAAATAAAATATTTATTTAATAAAGTTTTTGTGCATTGTAGACTTGGAATTGTCTGCTGCTTACTTCTTTTCGGGCTATGTTGAGCCACTCTGTGTGAGTGCTCAAGACAGACCTTCAACCAGTTATCCCGTACTCTATTAGTAATTGACACAAAGCGTAATACACTTTTTTAATGTCGTTTGTGTTGAGGATATTACGGATGTTTCTGAAGAAGAATATGTACCTGGTGAGTTTTTTTTTGTTTATTTGTTTATAAGTTTGTCTATTTCATAGTTTGGTTAAAAAAAAGTTATTGATTTAGCAAATCTGTATCCTGATATTTTATTAAAAAAAAATCTGAAGTGTCGAAAAAATTCGGAATTCTCATCAGCAATTAAGCAGCAATTCAAGTGTAATTTACTATCCATTTTTTTTAACTGAGAACAAAAAATTTTAACTAAAATTTTCAGTAAAATGGCTTGCCCCAAAATCAAACGACATGGCCCCTACTCCACTGAACACCGAGATAAAATAAAGCTTTAAGCGCATTAAAAAGACTCGTTGAAACACTTTATTAGTTCTGTTCTTATCGGCATTTTGTTATTCGAGTTGAACTAGGTACCTACCAGGTTTTTAATTAATCTTGTCATTAATTGATTTTTAAGTGACCATCGAAGACTTGTTTTTGTTGGGCAAGCTTGAGAAATTTCATATAGGATTTTAATGGTGTTTATTATTTTTATTTGTTTTCGACCGTAGAACTTTTATTTTATGTGACTACTGCACACAAGTCCCAACTGCTCCTGATGTGCTAGCCAAAAGAATCCTTTTATAAGAAATGATAATTTAACGCTCGATTATTACATAACTTGTGTTTCATATCCTGATTTTAATCTTATTGTGATAATTTTTTTTTAATTTATCCGAATAAATCACAAGAGTCCCAACTGCTCCTGACCTTTTTTTAATTAATTAATTTTACTAAGAATTTGGGTAATTTTTGAGGCTGAAGGGAAAGAGTTATATAAGAGGAAGTTTAGGAAGTTTCTGACTATGCATATCTGATCATTAAACACGGCTTTTGCCAACATAAGCATTTTTTCTATTTTGATTGGTCGTCTTTTACCACTAATAAGTCTACGAAAGTACAACATCGATCTTACGATAAAACGTTGAACCGCAGATAACTGAACATAAACCAAATTAATTGATAATAATTAACCATGTTTCATTGTGACCCCGCGTGACACGACGCGCTGACATTTTCCTCACATAGTTTCAGATTGTAGTCAGATTTAAATTTATAATACACAGTTTTCGAACCATCAACAATCTCGCATACGCTCAAATTCTTCATTGTTGTCTATCGCCTTGGAGTTCAGAACATCGTGGGGCCGCTAGTGTAAGGTATTCACTCATTGACCCCTTAGAATAACAAGCAATATCATTCTAACACAGCAATTTCATTATCTCATAATACGCATTATCAGATAGAACCTTGTTGTCGTGTCATGGAATATGAAAATCTCAGACGAACGATTTTTTTCATTTTAACTTTTCTGACTACGCTATAGCTTTAGGTAAATATCATTTTCATATCTAGTTAAAGCTCGTAAACAAATATGCATTATTTTCCCGTTGATACCGTTCAGTTACTTAAAGAAAATGGTGACCGGATAAATCATCAAAATGAGAATGCAACGCTGTTTATGTTGGACAAACGGGCCGGTCCTTTAACACTAGGTTCAAAGAACATATAAGATCTTTTAAAAATAATAATAAAATACAATCTCAATTTGCCAAACATCTCCTAGATGAAAATCACTCACTTAATGATAATAATAAACCAACTCCGTTACACGTACAAAATAAAGGCCGTAAACTGAATCTTTTAGAGCAGTTAGAAATTAACAAAAATTCTAATAATCCGAAAGCTATTCTAATTAATGAACAAACCAATATAATTCGTTCACCCCTACTAGATATCTTCAAACCTAGTGCAAATACGAGTGCACATTGAAGTACTTAAGTATACTATTAAAATAACCCTATGAGTCATCGTTTAGGAATAACTAACATTAAGACATTCAGTCAAATTTAAACATTACACTAATTGGGGAAACTTTACTAGGGTAATAGCCATCAATAATTTCTAACATTTTTACACAGAAATCAATTAAGAAATCAGTAATTGAAATTAAAATACCTACCTAGAAATAATATAAATGTATCGTCTGTAAGTGGGCTACCCACAGTTTGATAATGCCTTCAGAGGGCGAAACATCTGTCACGCGTAATAATTATTACACAGCAGAACTTGTTTAAAAATAAACTGTTTTTATAAACCCAATAATAATATTATTGTATATATAAAAAAATAAAAAAATAAAATGGAGTTCTACAAATTTAACTTAATAACAATAAATAAAAAAATCAAAATGATAATTCATCACATCTTTAAAAAGTTATATAAAGTCATGGAAAGTGATGAAACAAAAACTTTATTAACTGGGTTAACTAGGTTAGGTTAGGTTTATTTTTTTTTCATCGTTTCTAATGACTTTATATCACATTTTAAAAGTGTGTTGAATTGTCACTGTGTTGAGTTATCATGGAACCATATTGCTAAGTAAATAAATAGAGACATCTTTTTATAGTAAAACACTGAAAGTTTCATCGAAAAATATCAAATAGATCATAAGATATTAATATTTTGCGGAAATTCTAATTTTGGCGCTACAATTTAAAAAAACACCCACGCTTCGCCCCCAATTTGGCGGTAAAATGCCCGACCATATAGTGTTAAGTATTGCTGATTCCTGAAAATCCTGTTAAAAATATATCAGAACACGTGTTTATGCACCCGCGTTTGACCTGTTAATATATAATGACAAAATGCGAAAATATAATGATTTTTATGAACATGCATTCCGACGTCGCGATAATACGTTCTTTTTTTACTAAAAGTTTAACATGCAAATTCAATTCATTCGTTAAGGGCCAGTTGTCCCGTTTACAACAGGATTACGAATAATAATTACATTCTTAATAAATTAGAAATATTTTTTATCAGTAAGTTTTCTTCGTGCATTAATGGAACAGCCATAATAGCTCCGAGTTGTTCCCCACTACAGTGGTACTCATGCTTATTATCAGTAAGATCCAACGAGCAAAATTTTGTCCAACACATGTAACCTAACGCGTCTTCTGAAGAGTTTTTTTATATTAAGAGTGTCCATTTTTTTATTCTATGTCCAGTTTAATAGCGGTTAGCAACATAGGCACGCCCTCTATAATAATTTATTACATTAATTAAATGCTCTTATGGGGTCAGAAGTTAATTTGACTTAAACCTATCGGCATCTCCATCTAAATTTTGCGGCCTTCTCTGTAATCAAGAATCTTGGAAGGATATGTTACATTTTTTGTTGTTTAAAACTGTGGGTGCCTGACGTTGAATTCTCTTGAAAAATTACTGAAGATTCCTTTTACACTATAAAAAAATCGATTTAAAAAAAAGGTTTTCTGCTTTTGGGAATGCAAAAGAAAATTCATCTGAAAAAATTTCCCTTCGTGTTCAAATAGGACTAATTCCCATGTGTTATTTATTGGACCTTAAATTTATAAAAATCCCATTCCTGGACTGATGAAATCTTTAATGTTTTTTTTATATTTTTAGTTTTAAAATAGTTAATGGAATTATAGACAGCCCTGATTCACTGAGCCTAATCACCTTCAATATATCAACGTGAACTAATCGATCGACAATTATTTTTAATTCAACAACAATAACAGGACTGAGTCAATTAGACATTTGCTTGTACCTAGTTTGCAAGCACTTGACAATACTATCACAAAAATAGTAGATGTGTTCAACTTCACTGGATATAGTTACAAGAAGGCTATAATGACAAACCTTAATTAAATAATAAAATTAAGGTAATCTAATAATATTCTTCTGCGTAGGTTCATGATTATGGTTCATCATATGCTGGTAAATACCCGTATGGCCAAATAATATAAATATCTGAATACATCCTCTACAAAGGGGCTAGCGTCTTCGGTGAGTTATTTTCTTTTTCTTTCTTCTACCATCACATTGGAATCTCGCAAATCATAAATTGCATCTTGTTCCCATTCTTCATATAAATTTATAGCTTTTCGTAGATTCCAGAGGGTATTTCACCCTTTTTCTGCATCTTCTTCAGTTTACAAATATTTGCCTAAAGCCGCGTTCCTACTATGCGGTAACCGAAACGGGTTAACACATGTTTCGTCAAAATTACCGCATCTTATGAACCAGCTTTTATGCTATGGTAAAGGTAATAGATTTACGATACCGCATTCCGTCGTTGATTTGCAGCCATTTAATATTATTAAAGGGTGTTGTATTTTTTTGATATCGTATTGTTGAGATTGATGAGCTTTACTTTAATTTAAACTGTAAGTCAGGTTTATGTCGGACTTAAGAAAATCTTATCGAATAATATGTACAATTGGCTTTTATTTATCAAATAACTAAATTCTTTAACATCTCCATAAATCATCAATACAATTCATTCACTAAACAATATAAAATCGACCGGAAATCGAAAGGACACGGGTTCAAGTCCCGTTGGCGTCGTGTATCTTTTATCAGGAGATTTTTCAATGTAGAGTGTTTGAGGCTAATAATTATTGCTTGTAAAATAATTGTTACCCTTTGTGCTATACATAAAAAATCTTGTCTTAAACATTAGTTTACCAAAAAAAAAAATAATTAATAGAATTTATGTTAAAAATATGTAAAATTTATTTATTGGCAAATAAATGTTTTATTATTATTATATAGAGCTCACTTACTCAAAACTAGTAATAAAATCTTATTTTTATCAAAATAAGCCCTTAAAGCTCACATTTGAACAAAATCTGCATTGAGGCTCGTGTTTAGCCAATTTCAACCGTCAAAGCTCATATTTAACCCATCCATTGTTTGAGGGTCAAATATGACCGGGCCTCCATATTTTACAAGTATTTTTAACTTTTTTTTCTATTGTGCAGAAATATACAAAATGAATAATTCAACAATCAATTTAACTTTGAAAAGGTATTTTTTATATTTATATGAACGAGATAAAAGTGAAGGTACAATTTTCTTGCAAATTCCCTAAAGAAAATAATAATGTGTTTTTGAAATATGAATGAGTTTTCTCCATTTTTCTATGATTGAAGTAAAAATGTGGTTAGCTTTTTGTCAAAATTCTTCATGTTGGGTATTAAAATTTTATTATTTAGAAATGTTAATGTTTATTTTAAATGCACACATCAGCTAGATAATTTTATCCAGTTTCTAAAACAGTATTTTTGTATACGGAAATTTAAAAAATAAGGCTTACAAGTATATAGCGCATTTGAAATACACAGAAAACATTGCAAACTGAATAAATGTGACGAAAGTACTGAATGTTTAAGCAAATTCACCCATCAAACTTCGTGAAAGTATCTAAAGTCATATAATTTTAATTTATTTTAAAAAGAAAGACAATCATTCCCGTGTTACGAATAACATATATGAAAATCTCCTAATACCAGCACATTATGCGGAAAGTGTTGCTTGTGATGGAGGACTTGCCAGCTTTGCTTACGCCTGGGTGGGACCTAAACACGATGTCAACTCAGCCACCGACCGGTTAATATATTATCAAAGCTTATAATTACATACTATTTATATAAAGTCAGCTATTTAAGCTCACATTTACCCAAAGCCAGCCATCAAAGCTCATATATTTATCCAAAATCAGCCATAATAGCAAATATTTACCAAGAGAGCCATTAAAACTTAAACCCCCATATAAGTCATGTATGTAAGTATTATTCCACGTAGATAGCACCTTACTGTTTCAGCCTCCACATCAAACCATGTTTATAATTTCGTATAAAGAATGTCTAAAGCACAACAATTTGCCGCGTTTAATGGCCTCCGATCAGGGAACACGTTTCCCTGGCCCCTCCCTTTGTTAATTAGATTTTCTCCGCGGTATTTTTCAACGGCGGTCCCATCACGAAGCCTTGCGGAACACCCGACGCAACAACGGCAACTGCCATACGGCGTGATGGCTTATCTACGGGATAATGATAAGGGGAGGTGCTCGTTTCGTTGTAAATACC
This sequence comes from Hesperophylax consimilis, assembly GCF_061612785.1. Classification (NCBI taxonomy): domain Eukaryota; kingdom Metazoa; phylum Arthropoda; class Insecta; order Trichoptera; family Limnephilidae; genus Hesperophylax; species Hesperophylax consimilis. The sequence goes on from NC_142857.1 coordinate 15,299,300, forward strand.
GGTGCTTCGTTTTCTTGGCTGTGAGCCCAGCATTACATAACGCACGTAGGTATGAAATTTTATTACACTCTTCCACTATATTATTACATTATTTCACTAAGATTTATGTATATAGGTACAAAAACAGTGTTATTGCGAGGAAGGACGAATGAAGTCTGAATCCAGTGCAAGTGTGATGAAACCATGTCTGTTTGATGGGTGATAATTTTCAATACCAAAGTAGTATTAAAATATCACGTGTGTTTTGCAAGGTGGCTTCACGGAGATAACTTACTGCTAATTTCGTATTCCTGTTATAAATGGGACTGCAGGCCTTTAACGAATGAATTGACAGATTTCCTGAAAAAGTATCAGTAAAACGCAAATGTGTTTTGAGGACGGCGGAACACGTGTTCATAAATACTAAGATTGTTTCATTGACGTCACAGAAACAGGGTTAAATATTCTGAATGGACTCATATTTTAACAGGATTTCAATAACTCAGCCATACTCATTTTTCTCCGAGGAGCGTCTTCGGTTAATTCTTCGCCTTTATTTATCGCATTTAGGTGTGAAATTTTATCACTGTCCTAACTTAAACATATTTTTACTTATTCTAAATTAACTTATAATAATAATTATATTTGGATGATTTATATAGCGCCGTTTTTGTGCAAAATCACCTCAAGGGCGCTGTACAAAAACACTGTTGCAACAAAATAATCACCCACGGTTGCAACAAGATAATTAATTATTAGAGCCTTTTGTATTTCATGTTATTTTAAAATTATTTATTTATTGTTTCCAGGTATTTTAACTGCCTTGTTTATTATCTGACAGTGTTACATTTATACTGTCCCTTACTAAAGTTCTCACTTAAGAGATTTTTGATTTTCTTACAATTATATTTTTTTTTCTTTTTTGTGTTTTCTTAAACCATTAAAAATAAGTGGGTGTTACATTTATACTGTCCCTTAACAAAGTTCTCACTTAAGAAATTTTTGATTTTCTTACAATTATATATTTTTTCTTTTTTGTGTTTTCTTGAACCATTAAAAATAAGTGGTTATTCTGACAAGAACTAGTTAGCTACGCTACTTAAGTCACATGAAATTTGATAATAACGGTTATTTATGGGTTTGTACAGATCGGCATCAATGGAAAATAATTTATTATGTTTCATTAATACGTAATTTAACGTTTTTTTCTCTTACCTTTAGTATTTCTATATTTTCCTAAACTTTATACTTTGTACTTGTAACTTTATACCTATTTTAATGGCACATTTTTTTAAAATAAAATGAAAATATATGTATTCATTTTGAACGGTGAGGAAGGAAGGAGGACGAATCAGGATGAACAGTCTGAAAGCATTAAAATTGTGGAATCTGTGTGCCAAAATGTGGCGGGCCATTCCCTTTGCCCAGCCCCAATGGAAGAAAGACTAAATGGTTTGTTAGGTACTTGACCATTCTGTAAGGCTTTTGTTTGTCCGAACAACTAACTCTCTCTCTCTCTTTCTTACAATGTTCCGTTTCCATTCCACTTCGATTTGAATGGACACTAATTAACGTGTTTGTAATAACATTTGCGGGGTCAAAATTTAAACAAAAGTGCGCAAGGTCAATTTCATCTGCGACCTCATCGAAGTGCTGACATCGACAGAGGCGGACTTGAGATTAATCTTAGTCCGGAAAAATACTGAATACAGTAATTTTAAAATTGTTTTGTAAATTTTTTGAAATTCACAATATAAACTTAACTCTTCAGACCTCGGATTTATTTTGCTAGAAGGTAGGATATTTCCGCATTGCAATAAAATCCAAATAAATAAATAAAATATTTCTAAACGTACTCGAAAACTGAAAGCAGATTTAGAAATTTGATGACTTACTCTTTTAAATTTTAGTATTAGAAATAAACATATATTTTTTTGTAAAAAATTTAAATACAAACATAAAAAAATAGTTCACTCTACGTTTTTGTAACAAATATTACTGATAACGAAAACATATATAAAAAGCACATATTTCAATAAACACATGTATTATAAACGTTGTTACCTCACTTTTTTGTCGTTTCATATATAAATAATTCGTAAAATTGCGGTGGGAACCTTTGTTTTCACAAATTTAAATTCTACTGTGCAAATTTTAATTCTACCATAGTTACTTCTATATTTGAATATGAAGCGTGGTATTTTTTTTTATTTCTCACACCGTTTAAATTAATATTTTTCATCACAACAGTAAAGGAGATACACCAATTTTTGTTAGATCATATGAGTTGTTCCCAAAGGCGAACAATTGAGCCCGAAGGGTTAATACTCATCATCAGAGAATATACCGTCACGCAATTCTATCTTAGCTTCATCAATATTACCAATATAAATAATATTATTATATTATTTATACCAAGCCCATATCGAAAGAATAGAAAGAATTCAAAAAAAAATTTTTAAACACATAAATTATAAACTAAACTTACACTTCTCAAATTATACCGAATCCATTAAATTTCATAATTTTAACTCCCTCCAAACACGACGTCTAATTTTTGATCAAATCCTATTATTTAAAATCTTAAATAATGGTCTGGACTCACCAGAACTTACCAATTTAATAAATTTTCATATTCCGTCTAGATCAACCCGACAATCTGATTTATTTTATCTACCCTCGTGTAGAACAAACATTCGAAAAAATTCCCCAATTCCTCGCATATGTGCACAATATAATAAAAAATTTTACAGCATTGACATTTTTGGTAATAACCTAAAGAAATATCGATATGAAGTAATGCGTACGATCGATTATTAATATGAGAGTATGGAATGTATCGGCAGCATCTCCTATCCTCTTCCTATCTTCTTCCTATTTTCCTCTTCCTCTCCCCTTCCTTTAACACCAAATTAATTTTAAGAAACTAAAACTTCATTTCTAATGCACTTTAACATAAGAAACTTCTGTGGCTTGACTACAATTAATTTGTATATTTATCTCTATCACTGCATATTATATAAAAGCTGTTTGTTTCTTACAAAATAAATAAATAAATATTATTTCATGGTGTAAAACATAGGTACTCACCTGTTATTCCATTTCATGTCTCAAGTTTTTGTTTAATTTGTTCGTTCCATGTCGTTTCGAGGCTTTCAGGACATTTTTTTCATGCAAACAAAATGTGTACAGAAGATACATATTTTTTGTATTATTTCACATGCCATGCTAGAGATGTATATGTGTTATGGCGTGTGAAGTTTACAGATGGAAACTCTTCATAATAATTGTTATTAAATTGCACAATTCATTTAGATACGTATTTTGAATGAAGATTTTAATTATTGGACAAGGAATGTGAGAGTCGTATAAAGGGAGATTAGGTGGTTAGAGAGTAGAATGTAAAGGTAATGTATTATGATTTAAACGTATTGCAGATCAAAAGCGTTATTTGATTTTGGAATTATATAGTTTCAGTTTTTCAAGTCAAGTTGTCAGGGAGAATGTTGAAGATTCCTATCTAGTTAAGTAGATGAATTGCCTTTGTGCTGATGTAGTTTATAGTTTAAGGCGATGCCATACGTAGTAATGCAAAATCATGTGGTTTTGGTTTGAAAATTTGGTCGCCTAGAAATGTTTCAGATGCTTTAATTAAATACTGCAAGTAGAATACATCTTGGCCTTTGAAATGATCGAATTTTTTTTACATAAGTCTTTTTATAAGACCAGAAAAAAATAATGTATAAGGCCTATGAAAACTGTTTTAAAGTTCAAAATCTCCTACTTACGAACCCATTTTCGGTTATGATTTTATTGTATAATGTGATGTGATCGGAAAAAAATTTAATATTTATGCCTGAACATCCATAAAATAAAATAAAAGGCACTTTTTGGCCATGTTTTTTTCTTGCATAAATCGAAACAGGCGGATGGTGTTAAGCGAGAATTTAAACGTTTCCGCCATCTACGTAAGGGTTGTTATTGATATCGGCTCAATTTAAAATATTACATGACGTAGTGCATCACCTTAAGTACATTGTAATGTCGGTTGGTTACAGCTCTTGTGGTGTGATCGTTTGTAAGAGTGTTTTTTTGTAGGAATTGTACAAGAAATGTGTTGTGCGACATTATTTAAAAACCCGCTTTTCAATCTACTACCTCGTGGCCTGTCTGCGATAGGGATCAATTAAGACTTTTTACGATTTTCCAGAGCAACAATAATTTTAAATTTTGTACAGAACAAAGTCATTTACTTCTAAAATGCATTTTCTCATGATCACGAGAAAGTTTTGCCATATAAAATGTCAACAGTGTGTTATCCTGTAAAATTGTGAAGATCGGAATGAAACTTTGAGAAGTTGTAGTTTGCCTGGCAGATCCATCCCTGAAAAACAACAAGACTCGACAATTTAAATAAGCTAGCAGGGTTACTGCAACGAGCAGTATCTACTCATTCCCCGCAGCGAGCCGTCTCCGCGCGCTCATAATTACCGAGGGGTACGGGGTCCGGTGGTGCCCCGACGCCCGATGAAATCATTAGCCCTTCGCCGTGGGTCAAAAAACAACACAGCGCCTTTGTTTGGCAGACCGAGTTTTGGCACACGTAAATTTATGATTGCGTTACGATGATGATGATAATTCCGGCGAGTGGATTTAACTTGCGGATTCTGTGAATCATTGCGCAGTAATCAATGGAGTTATTATGATATGTTTGGTTTTATTTTTGTTGAGATAAAAGCGTTGTTTGTTGTTTAAGGTCGTTTAGGGTGGAATGATTTTCCGGCTTTTGAGTTTTATCTCTCCTACAGCACGGATTTCTTCATCATCCCACTGTTCACTCTTTAATTTTCTTCAAAAGATCCACCACACAGCATCCCTAAAGATAACATAGACCCCGAGGAAAATTATTTTCCTCAAAGCCTCCTGTGTGGAGTTACCTCTGCAAGTAAGCAAAACTTTCAAAAAGTGTATCTTGATAAAATAATTAAAATTAACGCCATCTATGAACGCATAGATTATTACGTACGTTACGTTAACCCTTAAAACTATGTTAACTTATATGTTTCATTTTCCTTCTTTTACCATAATATGATTAAGTTATAAGTAAATTACTAATTTTCTTGTGCAGGAAAACCTTGTATTAAAATTAAAAATCCAACACACAGCAAAACTAGTTTGAATAGAAATCAATGATATAGATAATAATAATATAGACAGGAACCAACTTATTTATTGTTTTTGTGTTTAATTCGTAGAACTCCATTTAATTTTTTTTATAAATTTAATTTAGATTAAATTTGATAATATTATTATTAAGTTCTGCAAGTGTTTTAGTTTTTTATTATTGTGACAGCTGTTTCGGCTTACAAGGCCATTTTCAAACTGTGGTTAGTCCACACTGTGGTTAGTCCACAAAATTGCAAAAAAAATTGCAAAAAAAATTAAAAAATGTGGTTTAAATATAGCTTTTCGAACAAACAATAATTTAGGAACAAGCCTTAAAAACTCTAAAAGTAAAATCCCTATACTCAATAACAGTGGCATATATGAATTAAAATGTGACCACACCGATTGTAACGCCACTTACATCGGACAAACGGGGAGGGCATTCTCAACTAGATTCAAAGAACATATACGATGTTATAATAATAAAAACACATCCTCAAAATTCGCAGAACATCTCTTGGTGAATAATCATACCCCACTTAACAACAAGGGTCCTAAACCATTGCATATAGAAAAAAAGGGCATTAGATTAAATTTACTTGAACAATTAGAAATCAATAAACGAACGAATGACCCAAATTTAACACTAATTAATAAAGTACGGAAAATAATTTACTCACCACTTCTCAGTATTTTCACAAAACCCAAGCAGTACAATGCACCCAAATAATTCATAGCAATAAAGTCATTAGTAAATAATTAAGAACCCATTACCATTTACTGAGGGGAAAACATAGATTGGTTTAACCAACAATAGATCATGTCATCGGTGTAACCAGTAATAAATCAATGTATGCACCTTCAAAATTTACATTTGAAATAGTATAAAAACGTCGTCTCAATGTGGACTAACCACAGTTTGAAAATGGCCTTGTAAGCCGAAACAGCTGTCACAATAATAAAAATCTAAAACACTTGCAGAACTTAATAATAATATTATCAAATTTAATCTAAATTAAATTTATAAAAAAAAAAAAAAAAAAAAAGGAACCAACTTGTTCACATGTGGGTTTGAAACCGTGTACCTGTGCAGTATGGTGGCCCTTCAAAACTCGAATCAGAAGTCGAATAACAAGTTTTGTGAAGGTTCTATTCAAGTTCTGTTATTATTTTAGTTTTGTGAAACCCCTGGCCAATAATGATAGAACTTGAATAGAACCTGAAAACCAGCTTTGAAATTTGATGATTCGTTCAAATTCCGTGAAACAACCCGTCCTAAGAATACGTCACGGATCTCAAAAGTAAATTAATAAAGGTATCAGAAAAGTTGTAAAACAGAATTCTATGACTTTATACCAGAGGCGAACATTTAAAAAACATTACGATTTTTTATTACAGCAAATTCAATTATAATTTTTTTGGAATAACGACAATGTTGGCGACTCTCAAGTGTAAATTGGGTAAACAAAACTTGGGGCTCGTTTCCTAAATTTAATATTTTGTTAATACTTTTTGTTAGACACTTTTACAAATGTGTTATAATTTACCCACCTCGTTCAATTTTAGCGTCGCTGCGCCAGGCAATTCGTTTAAGAGCGAACATTCAGATTCTGCGCAGAAAAGTCCCACGGACAGTGCTGCAAACCTTTGCCTTACTTTAGAGAACTTTACTTTTCTGTACATGGTCTTGTTATTTCAATATGATTTCGAACCGAACGATACCCAGATTTTATATTATTGCAAGTATATTAATTTGAATGTCTATGGATACGGCCCACCCTGCTGTCCCCTACGTGCAGTCCATTCACACTTATTGCAGCGAGTGAAAACGACATCTACAAGTGCATCCGATATCTAATAGCAAAAATGATGGAAATAGCAGTTTGCGTGACTTTCACAAGTGCAGCAGCGTCCAAGTACCAGGTGTATCCGACTGGTTGGCAATCTCGCATCTCGTTTGCCAGAGAAATCATCTCGCAATCATCAATCGTCGGAGACCTACTCATTAATGAACATAAATAATACATTACTCTGAAAATTACCTAGATACTTAGTGCCCTGTGGTGGAACATTATTCTAAAATAAACTACAGCTTTGTATGTATCACATTCGTTGAGTTTCAAACCAGAGAGTTTTACCTTCTTGAGAGCAGATACTACATAGTCAATCAGTATCTGGGGTTGTTGTAAATACAACTTTGAGTATTTATGCCATGTGTACGAAGTAAAAGAGGGGAAAAGGACACATATTTACATAAAATTACAAATTGTCGTTCATTAATAACGAAGAGTTCCAACTGCTAACAACGTCTTGAGAAGTGACACTACAGCATTCCCAATTAGGGCATGTTATGAGGCTGAAGGTAGTGGGGGAGGGAAAGGAGATGGGGAAAAGGAAGGTGGGGAAATACCTGGGCATTCAGATCTGGTCTCCAAACACGGCTAAAGCTTTATTGAGCAACTTGTCAATTCTGTATGGTTGTCTTACATCAGGGCGATACTGATAGTATCTTCCAGTCTGGATCGAGCCGCAAATATCCTTTTTATTATTTTTAATTAATAAATCCTAGAATAACACAAATTAATCAAATTAAATTTAGTTTTGCACCAGGATTTGAATCCTGACCACGGAGGACGTCGTCAGGATGAGGAATACTTATTTACTATTTCATACAATGTCACTATGCTTTAACTTTTTAGTGATAAGATTATTAGATATGGTTTTAGACTAGACTTATGTCATAAAAAATAAAAAATCTTAACGGACAGATTGCAATGTTCGCAAGAGTTTTTTTGGTAATTCTAATGCACTCTGAGGATGTTGACTCATTGATCTCTTCAGGCCCAAGACACGGTTAAGGCGATCCACCACAATGTATATAATTTGGAATCGGACCGCTTACAATTAACACTCCTTATATAGATAGAGGTAAGGTATGATTTGAGATTTTCTCTGCCAAAATTATTATAGTGATTTGTTTTTGGGGTATTATGCCGTGTTCTTCTTTAGCCAACGTTTCGGACAGCATTGCAGTGTCCATCATCTGTGTCAGAATCTGTTACACATCTGCCCTGATGATGGACTCTGCAATGCTGTCCGAAACCTTGGTTAGATAAGGAGATACCCCAAAAACAAATCACTATAATATGGAGATTAGGTTTAAATTCCCGCTTTACACCAGCCACCTGTTATGATTTATGCAAAAAAACATCGCCAAAAGTGTATTCAACTTTATTTTGCAAAGTTCAGGCACAGATATTAAAATATTTAACGATCATTTTCTAAAAAACTTAATTTGCCACATAATAGAATAAAACCAGAACCAAGAAGGGGTTCGTAGGTAGGAGATTTTGAACATTAAAACAGTTTTTATAGACTAATTTTTTTTTCTGGGTCTATCTCAAAGGCCAAGTTGTGTTCTACTCGCAGTATTATTAAAGCAAATAAAATATTTCGAAACGATCTTTCAAACCAAAAACACATGATTTTGCATCACTTCGTAGTGATTCGCCGAGGAACGGCTGCGAGCCTCTTGAAACTGTAACTTCGGCTTTGGAACGAACTGTCTTTTATGCATAGTATCATCAAGTAATGTCTTCATTGTGTGTCAGGTACTCTAATATAGATTCCACCTTGGTCGTTTCACTGTGTGATTGTAAGATTTTTTAACATTAACTCCAGGCCTGTTTCATCTTTGGGAATACTGTGTAGTGCGGCTTTTTAAGTAAGTTCTGGGAAGGAAACATGTATGTTATGATAAAACATTGCATCGGGAGAGTCGGGCTGGAGAGGTTAAAGATCTCCATCAACCGGCCCCTCCCAAGAATGATGTAAATATTTTACATTGATAATTTGTGTATTTCACAGAATTTAAACCGAGGCAATTTAGCTAGTTATTTGAAAGATATCGGCATTTAATTACCCGTTAGTTTAATTACGACGTAATTTACTGAGTTATATAGTAATCAGTAACTTAATCACGTATTAAAAACGTGCATGCGGTGTTGTTAGGGAATGTAGTTCACCGGGCCTCACCTTGTATTAATATTGCATATAATTTCATTTTATGATTTTTGATGGTGAACATTCATAACTGTTATTTTACGTTAAAATATACGTTGTTTTACCACACATTCGCCTCATTTCTTTAGCGATCAGTCTACTTTCATCCTTCCTTTGTCAGTTCCATGCCTGCAGGATTGGTATGAGCACTCCATCGTGGACTGCGGGCTTCACTTCTTGGGAGAAAAATAATTATGTATTTGAATTCAAATATTACCTACCCTCAATGTTTGTGAAATATCCGTCCAAGGGCGCTTTATAATAAGGGCGCAAATAAAGGGCGGTTTTCAAATGTGATATCTTCATGTGCTTTAAAATTAATAGACTTGCCCCAACGTGAAATCCGGGTATCATTTTAATGACCTGGAGGCAAACCACGTGACCATATTTTTGGCACCAGGAGAGATCGAGAATGCTTTGAATAAACTATGACATCAGTCGTATGTTGACCACCTAAAAGAGAACATTGAAATAACGAGACCAGAAAAGTAAAGTTTGCAGCGCTGTCCATTGTGGTATTTTTCTGGGCAGGATCTGAAAGTTTGTAAAGAATTGCCTGGTGTAGCGACGCTAAAATTAAGTGAAGTGGGCAGATTATATAGACATTTCTAATACCACAATATTAAATTTTGGAAGCAAGCTCGAACTTTTGTTTACCCGATGTGTAATTAAGTTTTTTATGCAACCAGCAATTTGCGCGCCATTGTTAAAATGACTAGTAATTGGTAAGCCGATTTTACAATGCGATTCCTATATACCTTCTGTCAGATTCGTTTATTGACAAATCACCTTAAGTGGGAAAGTCACGCCGCCTCCCGCGTTCTGCGAAAGTTGGTTTGTTCTCCTTCGCAGATTGCTCGTCTGTTAATTTGATTGTCTATGGATTTCTTATAGAAATAAAATATGTTTCATTATCTTTGTAAGCAACGAAACTATTTTTCTAATTGCTTCAGGGGGCCACACGATTTTTTCTAATAGCCGGTGGTTAGTAGATACCGTATAGAGATTCGTAACTTGATCTGGACCACGTATTTTTATCTAATGCTCGTTGTAAAACTATTTATTGGCATTCCAACTTACTGATGACTGAAGCACAGATAATTTTATCTGTTGGCCGTCAATTCAGAAAGTTTTTTAAAGCGAGGCATACAACTAGTACTTACCTACGTGTAATTGATTTCACATATCTCGTTTGTAAGTTAATCTGAAGGAAACCTAGAAAACATCAACTTAAATCTTGGAACTTTTCAAATAAAAAAATTCCCTTACCTGATTTGCCAATATAATAAAATAAAACGTATAAAAGAAGCGTTTTTTGACCAATCGACATATTTATTTGCCTAAACTCAAACATTGACATTTTTCGGATTCACTGCCCAAATTCAAACGTAGCATCATGTCAATAATATAAACTGTTCAATGCGCATACATATACACACAAACACTCAAACATACATACTGGTAATTAAGGAATAAACTTACCGCTTATCAGACATTCCAAGGAAACATATCATAGGTACCCAACATGAAATATCTAATTCCTGTATATTGTTTCATCACTGTCAATCATGTACTATTTGTTTCTATAATATAAAATAAAATAAATAAATAAATTTCCAAATAGTTGCCTCAAACCTAAAATCACGAATAATCGAATTACTTATTTATTAATCGAATTTAATGGCCTGTGTTTTATAATTTCAAACACAAATAAATATAATATATCACATATCCGTACTAGATTTTTGACATACCATTTTATTAAAAAAAGTTATTTAGTTGGGTAGGATATTTTGGCCTCCATTCGAAATTTAAGTTCTGTATAAAAAAGGGATGAATTGTCTTACCTTAACCAGCGATTTCTGGCATTATTCGGAGTAAAAATGTAAATGAAATTTTGGTCAGTGGTGACTTTTAGATTTTTTTAATTCAATCAAATAATAAAGCTGAAATTACAATAGGAAAAAAATTAGAAGAACTGCAATTATCGGATAGGTTTACAGAAATACGGCAGAAGGTTTAGGAATAGGGTTGTAATAAGTATTTAATACGGTCTACAAAATTCACCAACTTATCCTTAAATTAGATGTGAAAATTCGACGAGAAATTGGTATATTTAAAAAAAAAATATGATTATTTATCTTGTTAGTAACAACTCTTTTAACTATCATTCTGAAAGCAAAATGTTGGCTCGCCGCTGGTCATCTTTTCTTAGCATGGTATTTATTATAATAAGGTTTTAATAAATAATAAATTTATTTTATAATAATAATTTTATTAAAATAAGTTTTTGTTTCAAATGTTAGTTTCGATTTGCATATCAACATATTTTTGTGATTTTCCGATTGTAAAAAAATATTAAGTTGTTTGTTCATCACAGTGAACATTTTCAAATTCCTAGAAAACAACCCCCAACTCCATATTTTTTTTCTATTTTTCCTCTACTAATTTTTGTTTATTTTGTTTTATTACACCATTAACATGTCATTGTTGACATACTTGCCAAATTAAAGGTTAATAGTACTATTATAATTGTTTAAATGGTTTGCGGCGTTTAGTTTAGGTGTAGCCGTCAAGTATAAGATACCAAGAACTTTTTTTACTGCATAAAGCTTTACAAATTATCACAAAAAATCACCCATTTAATACATTTTGACGTTGTTTATTTCGACGCGGAAGTTAGTTTTAATGAAATGTTAATAGGTAGATATCTCATGGAGTAACAATCTCTCACAATGTGGTATCAATTTCTGTCCCAGGAATTTAATAGTTTAGATATTGTAACGACATAATTTATAATAATTATGCATTACTTCATTCCCAGGTATCTTCTGATGCAAGCAAGCTGTAGTGCAGTGCAGGTGCATTAACTTAGAATGCAGAACTAACATTGAGGTATAGGTACTTAGTTCAATTCACAATGTATGAAATTCTTGTGATATCAAGTGACTTGGGTAATTAATCTTTTATTTTTGAAACGTATTATCTGATATCCCAATGCCATTTTTTATTTAAAATTTTATTCCTCAACTTTAGTGGATTTCTAGTAGCTCACCACACTTGATCCTTGATTTTATGGCATTTCGAACCTTAAAAATGCTGCTAATATACTAATTTATTTTTCATTTGTTAGGCAATGAAGTAATATGTCTTAATATACCTAATAAGTATTTATCTATAATTGACCGATCAGTAGCTAAGTTGGGATAGCATCTCGATAAAAAAAAGTATTTATGTATATTCCCGGTTCTCGAATAATCTGACATTTTTGAAAAATCTCCTACAACCATCACAGATAGCTGAAAACGTTGCTTGTGTTGTGATGAAAAGCTCAGCCAAATATATTATATGTTGTCGTTTTATCACTTGCAAATATGTTTAGTTTATCTGTAATAAAGTACGTCGCAATATTTTTTGTCAAATATCACAATTTTTAATTTTCCAGTCATAGTTTTGCATTTACATACAGGAAAGTCTCATATGACTTATTTTTATAGTGAAATTATTATTTTGCTGAAAAACATAGTCTTCAATATAAAAAATATACTCTTCATTACAGTGTGTTTAACTGGAATATATTGTCTTCATTACATTATATTTGGCTGGAAAATATTGTCTTCATTACAATGTTTTTCTTTTATAATATTAAAAAGAAAACGAAAATTCTGGGGAAACTACATAGGATAGATGAAAAAAATGTATAAATAAATAAATATTATCTCATAAAACATTTTAATTGACAAAAACATCATTTTGTAAAAAAATAAGTACGTTATTACGTAAATTGTGTCTGCCGGTGTATGGCGGGCGTTTGGCATCTTACCCCGGCATTCTAAGGGTTAAAAAGAAGACAAAACCTACTGTGTACTGTGTTAAATGGTCGACCCTTACAGAAATAGTTCGGTACAATTATATTATAAATACGTATTTTAATATTTAAATCTCAAATGAGACAGACTGTTTATAAAAAGAAAGAAAAAAATGAATTAAAACTGTCGAGTTCGTGAAATTACCATCTATCCTCCTAAAATAAACCTTCCAACTCGAAATATTTAGAATTGAATACAATCATATGATTCGATGAAACTTCTACTCATTGAATTTGACAGCTAATGTGTTTCGGCGCTTTTAAGATCGTGTTTAGATAAAAAAAAATCGACAAAGCCACGAATATTAAGTTAGTCATAGTAATAGTTTTTATTAGGGTTCAAGTTAACATTTGATATCACAGATATCATAGTCACAGTAATATATTTTATTAGGGTTCAAGTTAACATTTGAACTCTAATAAAATATATTAGTCACAGTAATATATTTTATTTCGGTTAAAGTTAATATTTGAACCCTAAAATTAAAATATATTTGTCACAGTAACATATTATATTACGTCAAATATGATTTAAGATTTTCACGGCCAAAAGTATTTTTGTTAATTGTTTTTGGGGTGTTATGCCGTGTCGCGCTAACTCCTTCTTTAGCCAACGTTTCAAAACAAATAACAAAAAATATATATATTATATTACGGTTCAAGTTAACATTTGAACCCTAATAAAATATACTAGTCCCAGTAATATATTCCATTAGGGTTCAAGTTAACATTTGAACCCTAATAAAATATATTAGTCACAGTAATATATTCCATTAGGGTTCAAGTTAACATTTGAACCCTAATAAAATATATTAGTCAGAGTAATATATTTCTTTGCCTACCGAAAAAAAACGCGGAAAAAATCTCAAACACGAAAATCTTGGTTACAAACCACACGTGTATCGATTGTATAATTTTATAAACACAGAAATTATTTCTTGGTTTTTTTAACAGCGAACTTGAACGAATCATTATTGTTTGTCAGAAGCGGTGCAAGGTAATATTATGTAATCTCAGTTCGTGCACGCTCAAAAATGAGTATTGCTGATTTATTAAAATCCGGTTAAAAACATGATTGCAGGCGTTTCCTGTATCTTTATTTAATATATCGGAACACGTGTTCATGCACCTGTATTTGCCTTAATAATATACAAAGAGGATATGCGGAAATATTCGGATTTTTATGAACACGTGATCCTACACCGTGATTATACATTCATATCATACTAAAAGTTTATCAGGAAACCCATTAATTCATTATTTAAGGGCCTGCAGACCCGTTTTTAACCGGATTACGAATAATGTAACGAATAAGATCAGTAAATTTTCTCCGTATGCCGTTGTTAAAAAGCTAATCGTTACAAAGAGTGGGTACTGTAGGATTTATCAGTGTCACTGTCGTTGGCTTAAAAATATTCTTCTCATCTGAATACGGCTTTTTGTTAAAATATACTAATGCTACGTAAACATTCGCGAGCCGAACTGCCGAACTGAACCTCAACTTGTGTGAAAGGAACGAAGCAACCGCAAATGGCGCGAAACGCCGCGCGCCGCTTGCAGTTGCTTCGATCCTTTCCCGTAATTCGTGGCTCGGTTGTCGTTTAAGTTCGCAAATGTATACGTACCACTATGTAAACCATTTAATATAATAATTAAATTAATTTTGATTGTTTTAAGACGCTGAATCGAATGTTCTAATATGGTTTTTACTTCGAAATTTAGGCGTTTCCTGCTCTGTTTCATTTCAGTGCTGTGGATACACGTGTGTTATTCTGATTGACAGCATTTATGATTATAATTTGGTCAGAAATTCCTAGAGAGGCCTCTTCTGATAACAACGATCCGGTCTTGGTACATACTGAAATAAGATATTTATTGGGCAGAGATGGACTTATAAACACGGGTGTTTCTTTCAAAAGAAAAATATATGGTCTTAATTTAATGAACTCTAGTTTTTTTCGAGAAATTTCATGATTTTAAAAATATTAGTTTGTAGGCATGATAATTATGCCTATCTTTTTTAGTGAAACACTCATCTTCATCTAAAGGTTATATTGGCGTCTTCCATAAAATTTTCTCCACATGTTCTAGATCAGAGGTTCCCAAACTTTTTTGCCCCGTAGACCACTTGCCAAATATTTATTTTTCCGTAGACCCCCTGCCTGCCGAATATTGAATTTTCCTAAAAGTATTAACGTCCCATGTGATAATCATTAATTTTTTTAGTAAAAATATTCCCTTCCCTTGCCTGCCCAACAACCGGGTGGCGGTATAGTTGCTCTGTCTTTACATTGTGCAGACAGGGGCACCCTTGTGAGGTATTACGCCAAATGAAAATGAATCAGGATAAGCAACGGGAATTTCTTTCTGTAGCTAGCCCTACAGAACTGCCCCATAAGTTCTTTGTCAGTGCTTATTCCGGTCAGTTCTTCTTGTCACATGATATCGGATTCTTCAACGTTGCATTTCCACAGTAAAAATGTCCTCAAACTTAGTTTTGAAGTCTGTGTGAAGTGCATTTAAATGTTGAACGTCATTATTACCTGGACGTTTTTCAAAAACAAGTTGGGGAACTAGGAAAATTCAAGGCTTCCAATGTGCAATTTTTTGCTTGAATATATTAATTCTGACGAGAAAAGGAACGTAGACTCTATTTATATACCTCAATTAACAACTTTACGAAATATAAAAATACAAAAATCAAATAAGTAATTTCTTAGTCTATTATATTTGTGTTAGGTCTATTGTTTCATTTACGAAACTCCTAAATGCTGACTTGAGGTAAATGGGGGTCCGCTCGTATGTACCCCCATTTGAATCTCGTGGACCCCCAAATTTTTTTCTCGCCGACATAGACCCCCAGCATCCCGATATCGACCCCTGGGGGTCCATATAGACCACTTTGGGAACCTCTAATCTAGATCCTAGCTAGTTCTTCTTCGGTTCTTACAATTCATCTAGAACCTATTCCTCGTTGGGTTGATTAAACTGGTGCACCTATATGGTCATAGTCTTTAATGTCCTTTCTTCTTGCATCCTTTCAACATTGTCAGCCCATCGCAGTCTTTATAACATTCTCAATCTTAAGGCCCCGTAGTGAGCGTTGAAAGATGGTTTGAAAGGGAGATATGTAAATACGAATGTTAGAGGGAGCGCGCTAATATTAGAAAAACGTTAAAAATTAAGCGAAAATGGTGAACATATTTAATAACACCTGATTCTTTTGAAATAGAGTAAAAATCTCTCTAGAAATGATTAAATAATGATAATTGGATGACTTGTATAGCGCCGTTTTTGTGCAAAATCACCTCAAGGGCGCTGTACAAACTTATAATACATTTATACAGTGATCTATGTTATTAACTAACTATTTATGGAGATAATATACAGTACATTACTTACCTGGTAGGTCACTTGAGATTAAAACTTAATTAACATTATCTAATTGTTTATTGGCGAAATTTAGATACATAATTTAGGACATAATTGGAAAATTGAATATTTAGTTGCATTTCAAGACGCACTGTGAATTTTTTCATGCCAATAACAAAAGGTATTTTTAATAATTTTTGGAGCTTACTTTGCAATTTTTTTCATCGAGGGGATTTCATATAATTAACGTTTCAACATAACAAATGAATAGATATTATCTTAAAAATAACTTCTTTTTTTGGACCTTAAAACTTAAGAGATGACGAGAAACTTGTCATAAATCTGTAGAAATTGGGTATGCGGGTATTTAAAAGGTGTTCATGCTTAATTGATCACGGTTCGTTGTAATTTTTTTAGCTTCCATTTTATAGGGTGTGTCAAAAAATCTTTGAATTGACTGCCTTTAATTGAATTTTAATCTAAACTAGTTTATCCTATTCTTTTAACCCTTAAGTATCTTATTATTATCATTTCAGTTCGTGGTTCATTCTTATTCTTAAGCTTTAATTATATTGGGTGGGTCTAATAATATTCGCATTGATTATCTTTGCCTCAAAATGATTCTGGGAAGGGTTCAGTTTTTTATCTCGCCTAAGGTTCAGCTGGGTAGTTTTAAATGTTATAATATGTCATTTTATCTGTAAATGCGGCCCTGTTTCATTGTATCTATCTCCGGATGCTAATTACACTGGCAGCAAATTGGACCGCGAATGGCAAACGCGCCCCGCGAGCTACACCGCAGGAATCTGCGAGCCGAAACAGTAATATTTTATTGCGCAGCCTGTGGTTGCAAATAATGATACTTCATATTCTCTACCAAGTGTTCTCATGTACTCCTGGTAGTGTGTTATATTTCCTCAGAATAAATAAGGTGCTAGTTCATCACATTAAACTATTATTATCACATCTAAATTGCGCAGAACCAGCTCGTGATCATGTCGTTTCTCTCTCCGCATATCGCTTGAAGTCTTTTGAAAACCCTTCTAGATGGAAGGAAAGAGATTTTTATGGTTAGATTGCACAGTGGCAAAGATAAAACGTTTGAAATGTCCATCTCGCATCTGACCCTACTGAAACACTATCTGGATTCTCGAAGCCTCGCAAACTCTGGCCCTCCTTCAACAGAAGTAAATGATAAAAATGAAAACATAAGTACTGCGTGTATCGAAAAAATACAGCCGGATCCTGCAGGTTTTGATTTTGATCCTTGACACCAACGTTTGTACGCATTCGGCTAAAATGGAAAAACTCGTTTAGCCTAGTTGTTATTGGTTATTTACTAAAAAATTTATATTTATTATTATTACTTATTTGTGTTTTAAATAAATTTAAACATTAATTTCTTCTTAACTTTTCCAATCGCCCAAAATACATCATAATAATGTAATGTTCGACTGGCATTATTTTGTAGTCATCTCATAAAATGTGATTTTCATTGCATTCATGAAAACATCGTTAAATTATCTCCAGACAACTCTTTGGATATTGCAGAATAATTTTGTTAATAAAAACGAAAGATCTCGTTAGTCAGCATAAAATAATCACCTTGCCTTCGAATACATTTGTTTGTGAACTTAATTGATAAGGTTAACGAGCCTCCATTAAAAGGCCATTGCGCAGTGCAACATAATTTTATCGAGTTCGATACATTTTGTTATTTGCATCTCTTCTTAGAATTGTAAAACTTTCGAAGATGCAGCACAACGATGGTAGTATATATACAGGGTTCTCCAATAAGAGGTGTTATTTTGAATACCCCGCTATTTCGGTAGATGTTACTTTGAAAGCTGTCATTTTTTGACATTTGACAATTAAAAACTACGCCATTAATAAAAATGGAACGATGCACGCTTTAACAACGCATTTAAATGATTAAAATTCACTTGAATGAATCAAATGCAAATCATTTTCAGTGATGAGGCCCATTTCCACCTCGGTGGCTTCGTCAACAAGCAAAATTGTCGCATCTGGAGCTCGGAAAACCCAAAAGTTATTGTTAAAAAAAGCCTCTCTATCCTCAACGTGTGACTGTTTGGTGCGGTTTATGGTTCGGCGGAGTCATTGGACTTTACTTTTTCGAAAACGAGGCTGGGGCAACAGTTACGGTGAATGGATTGTGCTATCGAGAGATGATTAATGATTTTTTATCTGATCTGGACAGCGTTTACTTTCAACAAGACGGCGCTACGTGCCACAAAAGCAACGAAACCATTGATCTTTTACGAGTGAATATCAAAATAACATCTCTTATTGGAAAACCCTGTATATATTTTTTGATATCCCAATTTTTTTATGCATCGCAATTATTTTCAGAAACCATTCCATAACAGATTTTGTATATAACATTCTAAATCATTATAATATAATTAAGAATTACGCCTCAAGGCTTCGATTCTCGACGAAGTCAATCCACTCGAACAACGAGTGGTTCGACCCACTCGTTTTTCGTTTCGAGTGATTTTTGACGTTTGGTGCATGTAAGGTTGTGGACGTGAGGTTCAAGAATAAGAACGTCGACCAATGTATGTAATTTCGATGACGATTGCGAGCGGCCTGGATTGGAGAATAGTTTGTACTAGTTGTCCTACGATGTACATGATAATATTCTTTCCACCAAAACCGATTTTGAGGCAAAAATTAAATGGATTTTCCTAGTCAATAATATTTATTTATTAATTTTAAGTTAGCTCACATCTTCGTGTGTGCTAATAGTTTTATAAACATGTAAACATGTACATTGTTTGGCAAACATAATCTTTCTTTGAATATTTCACTAAAGTCACAAAAAAAGAAACATCAATAATTGAGATAGACATATTTTCTTAATTCATTTTTGAACTTATTAATATTTTCTATCACAGCAATTTCCTTTGGGATTTTGTTATAGAGTTGAACGGCCTGGTACATCAGAGATTTTTGGGTGCTTGTTTTTTTTCTTGTTGGCAATCTAATTTGCCTAGAATTTCTCGTCCCGTGTCCGTGTATCTCGTTATTGTAATTTATTTTTCTTTTCAGTTCCTTAGACATCATCCCTAAGTTAATTTTATGTATAAAAATAAGTACATTCAAATACACAGTTTGCTTCACCGTCAAAATATTCAGCTCCTTCAACATGTCTCTTATCCGTGTGTATATGTTGCGTTTAAGTATTATTCGCATTGCTTTATTTTGCAGTATTTGCAATTAATATTATTAATACAATTATTAATTTATATTAATAATAAAATTATTAACCAAACAAAAATGTATGTTCACACCATTTGGAAAACTACACTTATTTCTTATTCCCACGAAAAATCTGCGTTGGTTGGAAGAAATTCTCATCTGGTAATAACGTAAAAAGATGTTTACCCATTTTTCTTAAAAGTTTTAGATGTAAATAATTTTCAATACATTGTCAGCAGGCATTTATTATTATCAGTTTTTCATCGTACAAGCACGACGTACATTACTTTCCTCACTGCAAAATGTCTATTCTGAGACGGATAGTAGACAGCTTTGTAGACAGCTCATATGCTCTCATAGAATTCGTTGTCTCCCTTAAGAAGAGAAAACACCACGCTTTATATTCAAATCTAGAAGTTAACCACAGAGAATCAAAATGTACACCTCTATGAAACCAATTTGTGAAAAAATAATGAAACTTGAATTTTTTATTATTTTTTTATATGTAACGAAAAACGACGAGATAACAATAATTTTTATACATCTGTCTGAAATAATTTGTATTTTTTCGTTATGAGTAATTTATGCTCTGTGTTTAGATGAAAAAACGCAAGGTTATCCATTTTTAAATTTTCTTTTTTTAATTTCGGATAAATTCAGAATTATTGCAAAGCGGAAATATTCCGATATTCTTACAGAATATGCCGGAGGCCTTAGAGCCGCTTAAAAATGCATTTGAGTTTTAGTTAAGTAAATTAAATGCTCAATACTGACGAATAGCTATTTCATCTGCTGCCCATTATCACCTTCTAAACAACATGAGTTTATTGCACAGGTAAACTGTGTTGCACCACAAAGCGCGAAAAATAAAAGATAGCGTGCAATATCTCGTTTGATTTATGGCCGATACTTCCCATGCGTTTTGCATTTAATGTTTGGGCCGACTATAAATCACTTCGGAAAATAATGTGAAAGTTTGCTGTTTTTTGCTGTTAGTTTTCTGAATGTAAATAATGTGTATGTTGAAATTGTGTAAACTGTGGTGTTTATTTGTTCTAACATAGTGTTGTTTTAGAATTGCTATGTTATTAATATTTATTATGTACTAGCTGTACCCGGCTTTAATCGGGGTTGTGAATAGTTTGAAGTAAGGATTTAAGTTTTGAATAAGTGTACCGGAAATCCGGTTGCATTTTTAAGGTCAAAATAATATTTTAAGAAGAATTTAAAAAAAAAATACGGGCGTTCCACTTCTTCTACCATTCACTTCCACGTCATATTTGATTCATTTATTTATTCACTTGACACACAGTATTTGATTAATTTATTTATTCACTTGACACATAGCATTTGATTAATTTATTTATTCACATGACACTCAGTATTTGATTAATTTATTTATTCACTTGACACATAGTATTTGATTCATTTATTTATTCACTTGACACATAGTATTTGATTCATTTATTTATTCACTTGACACATAGTATTTGATTAATTTATAGTATTTGATCCATTTATTTATTCACTTGACACATAGTATTTGATTAATTTATTTATTTACTTGACACACGGTATTTGATTAATTTATTTATTCGCTTGATACATAGTATTTGATTAATTTATTTATTCACTTGACACACAATATTTGATTAATTTATTTATTCACTTGACACACAGTATTTGATTCATTTATTTATTCACTTGACACACAGTATTTGATTCATTTATTTATTTGCTTGAAACACAGTATTTGATTAATTTATTTATTCACTTGGCAAACAGTATTTGATAAATTTATTTATTAACTTGACACATATTATTTAATTAATTTCATCATGCCATGTCTTCCTCCGGCAGCCCGACTTTTTCTACAATTTGCTTCATGTAATATCATGAAATCCACATTGTTACTGTTAAAAAATGCATTATGTTATCTTTGATACAATCTTTTTCCAATGCAGAGATAACGCGTCAATTCTTCAACGGGCGTCACCGACTTCGTTTATAATTAAAACCACTCTATAAGCACTCCTGGCACTAATAAGATAAAACTTTGAAATTTTCAGCGAAATCGGATGTATGGTAAGGAACAACGGAACAAACAAAGAAACATTCATTTTTATACAATGACGATTTCAGGAAGAGATTAAAAAAAATTCAAATCAGTAAAATCTGTACACAAAGAATAAGTAAAATATAGGTATGGGTGTTGTTAAGTTTGATGGACAAAAATCGCTCCGCCGATGTCATAAAGATTATCTGTGAGTAAATAAATCAACTTAACGCGATGCCATACGTAGAAATGCAAAATCATGTGTTTTTGGTTTGAAAATTTGGTCGCCTTGAAATATTTCAGATGCTTTAATTAAATACTGCGAGTAGAATACATCTTGGTCTTTGAAATAATCGATAATTTTTTAAATAAGTCTTTTTATAAGCCCAGAAAAAAATAATGTATAATACCTATGAAAACTACTTTAAAGTTAAAAATCTCCTCCTAACGAACCCATTTTCGGTTATGATTTTATTGTATAGTGTGGAAAATGAAGTTATTTATAATATGATCGAAATTTTTTTTAATATTTATGCCTGAACATCCACAAAATAAAATAAAAGGCACTTTTTGGCCATTTTTTTTCTTGCATAAATCAAAACAGGCGGATGGCGTTAAGCGGGACATTAAACCTTATCGCCATCTACGTAAGGGTTGTTATTGATAGCGGCTCAATTTAAAATATAACACGACCTAGTGCATCGCCTTAAAGTCTTTTCAATTATAAAGTAGAAAAATGTGCTAAATCTTCCAATCTCTGTGGGAGAATTGGATTCAGATATCAGTCACTCCTGGACACACTGAGCCTAGATTCCTACCTTTTTTATTTATAGAACTTTATCTTCCTTTCCTTGGAAAGACCCTCCACACAGTATCCCCAAAGATGACACAGGCCCCGAAGGAAATTATTTTCCTAAGCGCCTCCTATTAAAATGTTTGAGTTTGCTGAGTTGATGTTTAAAAAATAGTGATTTCGGAAACACCTTTTTACTTGCTGGAATTATTCATAGTTAACGCAACCACTTTCAGTTCGCAACGTCATTTCTATCACATGGAGCTCTTTGATAATTTCATGATTTTTTTCGCTATGTATAAAATCTTTTTTATTATTTTCAGTTCTAGAAAATTTAGTTTTTTCTACTTACATACATACCCCAGAATTGGTAAAACAAAAAATAAGCATAAAAGTATGGTAATGTCAGATAAGATTTTTTTACTTACAAAATCTGGCTACCAACATGATATGGCTACACATTTTTAACCAGTAATCCATTAGAATTTTTTGTCCACTGTCACTTTTGCTCGATACAACTTTCGGCCATTTTAATTATCTCCGCATACATAATACTGCAAAATAGGCAGTCAGGCACCTGGAGCACTGTTTGACAGTTGATACACACTCCCAAACCGGTTCCTCTCAATCAAATCACACTACTTGATGCCGTGCGGAATAAAAACATCTACAAACTAAATCTATTAGAATATGAAAAATGTTCTAAATTCGAAGCCATGTTTAGTCATTAAATTAGTGTAATACCGCTGACCCGTGCAAAATAATTGTATACTAGATATTATAATAAGGATTTCCAGTAATTTAAAAAATATATAATGTTGTGGATATTCACCGTCCACGATGTGTTTGCACAGTGAAAACACCTATTTAATAATTTATTGTAAGTTCTTCGAATAACCAATACTTTTTGACTGTTTGAATTACAACATTTTTTTAAAATAAAAAGATATTAATTGCGTGTTTGAAATGGTTAAATCCCAGTATTTTTTTATGACATGGATTTCATAGTTAAAATAATTTTCAAAATTTGCATTTTTCCTGGCCAAATGAGATGAAACTCAATGTTACACCTGTTTGTACACCTGATCGAAAAACAGTACATTGATGTATTATACGCCCTGTAGCAATGTGACATCGATATGATGCATTCACTTAGCGATGACTTTTTAAATAATGTGTGTCTGCATTTGGGCCGTTATCTTCTCCATTAGTTCAAATGTCTCTCACGAGTGTGAATCTACTTTAAAATTAATATCAAGCCATCAATTTTGAACTTCGTTTAGCTGTGAGGCAAAGCCTTAGATAGCTTAGCGAATGCATAACTCCACGATACTGCAACAGGTCATAATTAGAAGCTATCAGTGAAATAAAGCTGCCCATTTTACATCGTCCATACAAAGCAGAAAAGCAATCATAAACAACTCACCGTTAACCTTAAGTTTACGTTATAACCTTTTATTAAACCTCAGGTATAACATCGATCTAAAATCTAATAATAATTATATCTCAGATATTGCACTTTGTGTGAAGAACAATTTACTTTTCTTTATTACGCAACTCGTTTAAAGTACAAAGCATCATTCATCAGGTGTACAGTTCTTCTTTTTTAATTTCTTGTTGTTGTAAGGTGCTGTAATTGGGTAAAGTAAAAATTTTACAAAATATTTTTTTATGTAACATTCGTCTGAACTTATGTTATGTTTTTTTATAAGCAAACTCGGCTATACGTGTCATAATATTTGAAAGAAAACTTATATATATTATTTAGTATTAAACCGTTAGATAGTTCGGGCATGTTGGGCGAATGATCGATGAAATGAGTGAAATCGGGGACGCTTGAGGAAGATTTGGCACGATCAAGGGAGTCAAGTGCTTGAGTCGGGCTTTGTCAAGAGTCGTAAAAACAGAGTATGTATGAGACGATGTGTGATTGTTAATGAACCAAGAAGTGTGTGCCAATACCGTGTTGTTTTGCTGTCCGTCCTCCCTGTCTAGGAAAACGGCGTGATGGTTAGTTAGTTAGCTTTTAGATGTTAAATAATTTAATTTCGGTTGTGTATACGTCACAGTAACATTTCGGTTCTGTCTACACGTTATATTCTAAAATTTAAAGATCCATAATTCTTATGTCTTATTATTTTTATATTTTTAGACATATTATAATGAATTTATTATTCCGTCGTTCTTAAAACATTTGGTGGTCTGGTCAATAAAGTTTCCCTTTCAAGAATATACAATTTTTAAACTTTTATATTGCAAATGTTGACAGTAAACTTCCGAATTTTCGGTACACTGTAAAAGTTTGTAAATGGATTCAAGTTGGCTGTTTGATAGATTGAGTCTTGTAGGTAACGCCACTCGATCAAGTCGGGCCTAGCGTAATGCCTCTCAGACGTGTTATTAGAAGATATTTACTCGAGTGGCCACTTCCGCGATATGAAGCAACTTCTGAACTGCCCTGTGATTATAAGCCGGCATCTGCTTCACAATAAGCCTCCACCAGAAAACTAAACAAATGATGACAAGCAGTCAGAAAAAAGAACAAAGCAAAACCTCTTTATAAATATGTTTGAAGTTTTTGGTTTGTACCTTTTTGCTTTTACTCTCATATAAAGGCTTCCATGTTCCATCATAGGCTACTGTGAAACAGACATTTCCCACTAAGTGCAGTGTACGTACAGTAATTTGTTACCACATTTGCTGCATTCCTTGAGATCAAATTACAAAGTCTGTCCGTGTCATAATATCCACGCTCTAGAGTTGGAATGTATAATATCTGGGTAATTGGAGTATTCTCGACATGGTAGTGGAGGTGTTGTGTAATTATAGTTATTTTATGATTTATAAATTAAATTAAAACCTCAATTTACGTATGCATACTCTACGATCTCACGATTGTTGGTTGCGTGCATAAAGTTGCATTCAAATGCACCCGAAATCGAGCTAATCTAAAACAAATAACAATTTTTTCACAACGAGCTTTTGTTGATTGTTTGACGAACTTCGTTAAGACAGATCGATAGTGTCCTTTACTACATAAAAATCTTTATTAACAGCCTCGTGTATTTAACCCTTGACAGGCCAAGATGCCAAACAAAACGTTTGTAACCAAATGGGTATTCCGACGACCCCATGCATTTTTATCCCCATCTACACTACAACTCTTTCATCCTCACTTTCTTCAGTCTCACAGTAATCCTCAAAATCAGTGAAAACATAATCCCACTGGTTCCGGGCGTAATATTCCTGTGTGGTATCACACAAAATAAGTTTGATGCGTCTTAAAAAAATGGCTTAAAATTGAAAAAGGAAAATATCACCCATTTGCGAAATGCACGTATTTTGTAGTATGATCTTTAATGGGATTGCACCTGACTACAAGGTTTAACTCCCATCTAGCAAAACGGATCGATTATTAATATTGCCCTTTATGGGATGCAGTGTTGATAGTATGACCTTTGTTATAACGCAACCTCAGTAATAATTTAATACTAGAGTCAATGAGTTCATTTTGTACCAACTTTACGTAATTTATTTTGCATAATGTTCGATGAGGGGAATTTACTTTACGTATATGGCAGTAATTGCACTCTTTGACATGCAGTTGTCAGTAATATTTCTGTACCTCAGGATTTAAGGGTCATATTTATATGTAATGCAAATTTAAATTGTTCAGGATTTTTCACAATACAAAAATACTGAATAATATTTATGGTAAATAGCGGTTGATGGGAATACTTTACAAGTATTTTAGGACAAGTTGTTCATTGAATTCGAACAATTCAACAAATTTTAAAGTTCTGTGAAAGTTCTATTCAAGTTCTGTTACTATAACAGGTTAAAAAAAACTGGCCAATAAAGATATAATAACAGAACTTGAATAGAACATTCACAGAACTTGAAAATCAACATTGATCTTTGATGAATTGTTCAAATTCTGTGAAAAAACCTGTCCTTAGACATTGTTTCTTGATCGAAATCATAAATAAACCACTCACATCGAAATACAAGTTAGATATAAACAAATACAAAACTGTGTTTTACCATGATTACGAAATTCAAATGGGTTGGCGATATTTCAGGTAAGCCAAGGAGAGACAAATCGCATTCTAAACGGTCTAGAATCAAAAGGTACTAAGCAATTCTAGTTTTATTCTTTATTATATGGATATCGTGGTTGCTTATTTATATTTTTAAGTAATTATTACTTGACATCCGATCAGAAAATCACCAGATTTCAATATTCCCAGTTTTGTGTCGGATTAACGAATATCTACATGCAAGATCTAGGTACATTTTTGTGGACAGTTTATTAAAAATATATTTTTTGTTTTTTTCAGATGCTGAACTAAACGTCTGGTATATACGAGTACAATCCAGTAATACCAAACAAGACAAACAACCGAAATAAGTGAAATAATTGATCCGTTCGACGTTTTGCAAATATGTGTGCACAATTGCAACGTGTTGTGTAGTGCTGTGAACTTGTTATTATGATGTGAATTTTAAACATCGCCAAGGATTTCTATGGTGTACCAATAGAGCTGGTGAGAAAATCTGCTCATCATGTCACAGAGAGATTTTTCAGAGGTATGCATTTTATTTATTTATCATTTTTCTTTTCAAGAGCTAGAGATTTACTTGAATGAGATCTATCAATATCAAGATCGATCAACAACGCCCAGTCCAGCAGTGAAATGGGTGACAAAAAAAAAAAATAAAACATTGATTCTAATAATTTTTCGTCGTTAATTTTCATTAGATGAAACTATGCAACGCACGGTCAATATTCAAACCTTAGCTAAGTTTTTTTTTTATTTAGTGAAAGGAGAGAATGGCTATTCAGATACAATAAATAATATCGTTCTATCATGAGCTTTTAAATAAGCGTGTCACTCGAACAAAATGTAAAACAAAACTTTTTTGTTTTTGTTTCATAAGATTTTTCTTTTCTTAATTACGATAAGAATGTATAAATACATATCTAACATTTTTTTTAGTTTGGTCGTGTTGAGCTGTGTTTTGGGGGGCGGAACCTCATAATTAGGTGCTGTCGGTCCAGGGAGGTTGTTTTTTTAAGTTTACGCAGGATCAATTTTTTTGCATTGATATTAAAACTGATTTAAAAAAACTTTAATCAAAATAAATAAATAAATTTTTGACTCTTCTCGATTTCAATATACATCAACGGACAATCCGTTTAATTTATTCATTTTATCTCATCGAACTGATTTCAATCTTCAGTCGTTACGTGGAATGCTGGGTACGTTTTATGAGTATTTCAATGTCATGTGCCTCGGAGAATTGATTTCTTTGGTTCCTTGGTCACCATTTACACGAGGAAAAGTTAACGAAGAAAACACACTTAAAATCGCTTCACAAAATTTTTGGAATCATTATAAACCACCTAAAATTGAAAACCGTTCCTTACTCTAAGATAATCTCGGAAAAGTGTTGAACTTATAACGTGAAATGGATAAAAATTTAAATGTTTGCGTTAAATTAAAGACGCGAATGGTCCGCTCTGAGGGAGGGGTGACCTCTTACCCTTTTAGGATTAACGCAGCCATCAAATTGGCTTTATTAAATTTTCACATCGTTGTACCCAACATCTTTCAGATACTTTATCGGTTAATATTTGTACATGATTATGTTTTCAAGCAATTTTACCTTTTGCAGGCTAGTTTCAATATTAAAAAAATATGAATTTCAGATTAGATCATTTGTCTTGCTTGAAACGATTTCAGGAATGTTTTGTAATCAGATTGTAATAGCAGGGTATTTATCCTTATTTCTCCAATAACACCTAAAAATAATAATAATAATAAACATATAACTTTTTTCTATTTTTAATACAAGTAAACACAAAATCAAATCAAATCAAACTCAAATCCTCACTTGGAACTCCCGTGCTAAAAAAAATGACACTTACATATTAAAATTTAATTGTATGAAGTTACTAAAAGTGTGGGTTCAGTTTTAGTCTGTATTTGGCGTCAGTATATTCTCTATTTCAGATCTCCATATGTTTCGTAATCAGCTTTTATTGAGTTTTAGATGATATAATGTTGTTTCGATTTTTGAATGAGAGTGGGATTTTTTTGTACACGGATAAAAATGGGTGTTGCTAATTTATTATGAATCTCTTCAAATTATTGGTACAACGTTTAAAAACGGGATTGCAGTCCTTTACGAATGAATTCACAGATAAAATTTTATATATATAGATATCAGAATTCGTGTTCATGAAAATGGCTTTTCAACTGTTCGCATATCGTCATGATATATTATCTGCAATCCCGTTTTTAACCAGATTACCAATAATTTCAAGATATTCTTAATAAATTAGCAATACCCGTTTTTATCCCTTTAGAGCTTAGTACCATAGCATTAGAAGCTTTTTTCTCCAAATGTTGTAATCGTAATTACTTATTGGATAATATATTTTTGTCTAAATGTTGTAACCGTAATTTCTTTACATTACAACATTTGGACAATGTGTGCTTGTCCAAATGTTGTAATCGTAATTACTTATTGGATAATATTTTTTGTCCGAATGTTGTAATCGTAATTACTTATTGGATAGTATAATTGTGTCCAAATGTTTAAAAGTTGACCAACTAAAACTGAAACGTCAAAACGCAGTATATTTCAGAAGATTCGAGTAACCCGAGCCCGTGATGTAAGGCGGCCACTAGGGTTGATTACTCTCTAGATATTAAGGCAGTCTATGGCAGTCTGGCATGTCTGGCATGTCTATGGCAGTCTATGTGAGGCAGTCCCGACCGCAAGGTATGATGCAATAGTGAGAGATGCCGTACGGGTAGATATTAGTTCTAAAGTCCACATTAGTAATGTGGAGCTAACGCTGAAGATTCGTGTAACTCGAGCCCTGATATAAGGCGGTCGCTGGGGTTGATTACTCTCTAGATGTGAGGCAGTCTATCCTCCCGAAGTCCCGACCGCAAGGCATAATGAAATAGTGATAGATGCCGTACGGGTAGATATTAGTTCTAAAGTCCACATTAGTAATGTGGAGCTAACGCTGAAGATTCGGGTAACTCGAGCCCGTGATATAAGGCGGCCGCTCGGGTTGCGGCCGACGTTTGAAAACTGGTTAATTTTAAAACAGTCCGCGTAAAAAATGCCGCAAAACAGGTTTTTTTTCCATTAAATTTCATCCAGTGCCTTACGAACGGCATTCTTTTGAACCATTTCGACTTACGCTCCATACTCTTCTTAACATTTTTCTATTATAATTAACAAAACTAGTCGGCGTCGATGTACATCATTAATTTTACCACTCAATTAATTTTCTCGGTGGACTCAAAAATCACAACACATTAACGCAACGCGATTATCATGATCTAATCAATGTTTTTTATAGCTGTTTAAAGAAACTTAACAAAACTATGCCGGTAGATACCTAACTATCTACATACAGAATAATTACGAATAATAAATTTCTTAGATGTACTAACTATGAACTAAGTCTACCTAAAGAAACCATTAATTACAACTACTTGATGAAAGAATTAAAATTATTCATGTTCGCAGTTCAGTAAATTGTGAGTAGTATTATAGGCAGTCCTAATTTTCTTAGCCTAATTATGTTCCGAATACCAACTAAAATTCTTGTAATTTTTTTTTAAATTGCAACAAAAATATCAGATACTCGCTTGCACCTAGATTGCAGGCAGTTGGCAATACTTTCCCAGACATATAGTAGATGTGTTCAACTACACGGAATTCAGATACAAGAAGGCTATAATAACATACCACACAAATAAAAAATATTTTTTTTATTTTTCAAATAACTTAATGAGTAAAACCTTATATTTTAATACCAAGCAATCAGCGACTCTCAAACGAAAAATTGAAACAGAAATATCAGAAAAAGATTCCAATGAAAATATGAATTAAGAAAATGTTGGTAGTTCTTAGTTGAAGTATGATACAGTTAAATATGACCGATAAGGATAGGGTGAGAATTAGCTGAGTGGTAGAGCAAAGCCTCGCCAAGGCTGAGGTCATGGGTTCAGTTCCTAGATGCGACCGTATATTTTTTTTGTCAAAGTTAAGTCTTCTCTTCTGAATTTAATATTATTTGTATCGGAGATTTTTTACCTATTTTACTAACATTTATTTCAAAAAAATTATAGGTTTGATATTTCGCGATTTTATTTCTAATTTTTCACATGGACATCGCTGTCTGGAGTGTTGCTCTTTCTCATAGTACCCGGCACGCCACTGCTTTTTCATAAACTGTAAACAGATGCATTGCCGTATTATA
The DNA here is from genome assembly GCF_061612785.1 of Hesperophylax consimilis. Classification (NCBI taxonomy): domain Eukaryota; kingdom Metazoa; phylum Arthropoda; class Insecta; order Trichoptera; family Limnephilidae; genus Hesperophylax; species Hesperophylax consimilis. The sequence goes on from NC_142857.1 coordinate 15,330,114, forward strand.
TTATATTCATTTAGCATGGTACTTACTACTACTACAATGACAGTTCATGACTTCATACTTCTAATACTAATTCAATATTTATGTTCATTGATGAATCTTCAACAGGAAAGTAAAACATGATTTTACTAAACTTATAGAAGTTTTGTTGAAATAGTTAAATCTCACTCTAACGAAATAGGTGTCGACGATCAGTTTTCAAAGGCGTAAATACGTCCATTTTTTATATTTATTGCACAAAAATACAAAGTACAAATATACCTTATAGTTTACACCCTATTTCTTCCAGCTTACTCAAAAAATACTAATTATATTACATCACCCAACAATTACATGTTAACAAATGTGTGTAAATAATAAATAAAAAATCAGATGTATTTAATTTATGTAAGGTATTTATTTAAGGTGTAGTGACATTTGTTTAAAAGAAATGTTTTTAGTGATGATTATTTAGCGTGTTTATGTGTTTAGTTTTTTTGTGGGAACTTTTCTGAAGATAATCGAACTAACAGGCATAACTCCACTTTATATATGTCCGTCACTGTCCGAAGTTTGAGATTTTTAAAAACACGTCTATATACGTTCATTGTTTTAGTGATATTCCTTATTATCAAAAAAAATTGGCGGTGATTCTGTCAGTTATTCCGTTTCATTGAACTCTATAACTTGGATTTGCTTTAAATTTAAGTGTCATTTTCAAAACTGGAACTGACTGTGGGAAAAATTCAGACCAGTGATAGAGTAGGTACCCACAACATTATTTAATTGATAATTCTATATTTGAAATGCGTATTTCTTTTGTTAAAAATTTTGACAGGCGTCGTAATTATTCAAGTTATAGTTCGACATATATTATTTAAAGGTACCTATATAGAGATCTACAAATTAAACACAAAACCCATCAACAAAAATACATCATACCACCCACTCACAGAGTTTCATCTTTATTATATTGAGAGGATAGGCAGCCAATCATCTCGGGCTTGACACACATTCTTTTGAAAGCGTTTTTTTATTGTATTTTTCGGTACTACAAGTGGCGAGTAAACTGTGGAAGCATGAACGGCACGCGTCCGTGGCGAGTCCCTCGGGGCGAATCGGCTGATGGATGTTTCTGCTTAACTCGGACCTACCGGCCCACTACCACGTTGTTTCATATTTTTGATTAGTTTCGAACGGAACTTCTCCGTTTTTTCTGTTGGGTATATTACTCAACTTAGACGGTAAGTAAGGTCATTTTGAGAAATCGTTAAACCTAAAATTATGTACACATGAGAGATAAAAATTCCCGGGTTACGTAAAATCCAACAATTTAGTAATTCCTTCTATTGTTCAATTGTAGATGTGTTTAACTGCACGGAATATAGTTACAAAAAGGCTATAATAACATACCTCACCAATAATAATGTTTTAAGTTAGTGTAATGAAGAAATAATATTTATCTATATTCTAACATCGACATTTTTTCGGATTCGTTGCCTAAATTTAAAAGTGGCATCATGTCAATAATATTATAAACTGTTCAATGCGCCCACACATATTTTATACACAGCCAGGCTTTTACGTGGATTTTAAGAATAAAATATACCTAGTGAGCGAACGAAAATTATATACAATTTTTTTAAAGCATGATTTAATAGTAAACTGATAAACTGAATATGAAACGATATTAGTAAAATAATTAATAATGAATATTATTAAAATAAACCTATGTACTACACACGTCACTTGGTAATTACGGAATACGCATACCATATACAAGACATACAAGGAAAAATTTCATGTACCCACCTTGAAATATTTAATATCTGTAAATTGCTTCATCACTGCAACCAATGTACGGTTTGTTTCTATAATATAAAATAAATAATTAATTAAATATACATATAATTATACCTAGCTCTCTCATTCAAAATTAAGGCGTATTAGATCTGTCAAATAATTTATATATAAAAAATGTGTCACGCAAAAATCAGTCATTTTAAATACATGTAGGATGACGAAAGATTTTTAAAATATTTATTTTGAGGGATCAGTAGGATTTATAGGCCCTGTTAGGAGTTCTACCGAGGCGAACCCTCTGATATGAACATATCTGGAGCCGGTGAATTATTTTCCCATTTGATCTCTTAGTAACAAATTTTACACACGAATCAAAAATTATACAGAAGCGGAAAATGTTGCGATGGAATGATGGAAGACTTAAACGCAACACACGAAACCTTGCACCACTAAGTCACTGATCGGTCACTAACATGTTCATGCAAGACTAAAATATCCACAAGCCCCAGCTGTTATTTTTAACCATGGAAAAACGTGTGACTTATTCTATTATCTATATTTTACGTAAATAATTGTTTACGAGGTTCCATAAACCAATTAGGTTTTCGCATAAAATATATTTTTATACAAAAATGTAACGATAAAAGAAAAACAAGAAGGAAAAACAAAATAAAGAAAGAAAAACAACATAAGAAATGTATTAGATCTTACACGCAGCGGGGTAGAAAATTCATAATTAACCTGGTGATTTCATTTTTAGTTTATATGAAAAATATCAGCGTCTGAAAAGATGATATCGTATTTTGTTCGTGTTCTTCTGAAAAAATTATGTTGGGTGTAGTTGGTTTTTGAGTTTGTGATGTGGAATGGACGGTTTCAGAGAATTCGTACTGGAAAGCGGAAATCAATATTTTCTAGAAGGTAGTCATCGTCAATAGAGTTGATCATAATTTAAATAAATATACATTGTATACATACACACTGCTGCTTTTTAATATTTTTTATACACATTTTTACTAATTACATTTACATGAGTGTGCTGAGCCTGTCTCACTAGGAACTCTTGTGTTAAGAACAGGCGCTGTTTATAACATACAGCAAAATATAACATACAACAAAAACAGCAAAAATAAAAATAACAATACAATATTACATTTAAAATAAAAGACAAGCAGCATTTTACCATACAAATACATACTTATAATTAGGTTTTAATAAAATCGTTGATGATTGATCTGTCTTAGTTGATGATCCAATATTTAGAGTCTGATTTATATACATGTTATTTCATGGCCTCCGTGGTCAAGGGGTAAGGCCCTCGACTACCAAGCCGAAGGTCGCGGGTCCAAATCCCGGTGTAGGCATGTAATTTTTATTTGATTAATTTGTGTTATTTCACAATTTATTCAATTAAAATAATATATAGTATTGCGACACGTTCCAGAGTCGAAGATACTGTCAGTTTCGCCCTGGTGTAAGACCGCCTCTCAGAATTGAAACGTTGCTTGAAATGGCTTTAGCCGTATTTTGTGACCAGATTTGAACAGCTAGGTACACTTCTACCTTCCTTTTCCCCATCTCCTTCCCCTCACACTACCTTCAGCCTTACGGCATACCCCATTTCGGGATGACATACTCTCACTGGCCACAGACGGTTGGACCAGTTGTGAGTTTATTATAGTTTGAAATAATATTTATCTACGAGTAAACCATTTTGAAGTGCTCAGTTTCTATTAAATAGTTATTTATGGTTTGACATTGCAACATCTTATTTTTGTTCTTCTTCATAAACTATTATATAGTCGTTCTTTGAATAATTGTAATTTGAGATCCAGTTTATTATATCAATCCTCCGAGTAATCTTTTCCATACCGGTTTCGGATTTCATCTCCTACTTTAACCCGCCTTCTTTGATTTGGTTTATGTTTCTTAGAATTCGTAGTACCTACTTTGCATTGCAAGTGTACAGGGACGGGATCCATTGCACAGTGGTTATAACATTGATTCTGGGTCCAGAAGTCACGACTTCAAACACAAGCGAATCGATAAATTAAATGTTAAGATTTGTTTGGGCTTGATGAAGTCTTCAATAACAGACGCATGGTTTTTTTTTTGTTTTTACTGCACAAAACTGTAATGTTACAAAGAGTTAAATTATTCCCAACCCGGACAAAACACTTTTACTAATGGTCTGTAGACCATAATGACTGCTTGTTACTATTTTACAGGAGAGAAGAAGAAAGAATCCAGTCGGCGAGGCTTTTTATAATCTAACCAAGTAACACACATTGACAAGCTAATTGTAAACAAACACTGTCAAAGAAAGCCAATTGATAAGCACTGACATCTGTTTTATCTGTTAGCCCTAGTTTTACCTCTGACCGCTAGGTGCTAGACAGGAGCCTGTAAAGTAACTGGTGGTGAACTTTGCTAATGGTTCGTATATTTTTAACATTAAATTAAACATTTTAAAGGTAATAGATATAATATTTGTAGGTAATTCGTTTTATATCTTTGCTGATACTAAAGGGTGATCCGTTGATACCATCAGTTAGATGGTCCTCTTCCTTATAATGTGTGTGAATACAAAAAGATGATATTAGAACGATGACGTCACGCTTGACCTGTCGCTGGGCCGAGTCTAGTTTGAATAGCTTGGTGAAAAAACTGGTAGATACTTCCAGTATCGCCCTGTAGAAAAACCGTCATTCAGAATCGAAATGTGGCTTTAAATAGCTTTATAAGTGTCAAGTGACCAGATCTACATAGCCAAGTACTTTGCAAACTTCGTCTTCTTAAAATTAACAAAATTTCCCATGTTTCAATACGCTATAGTTTCACTTGCCCCAGTTGTTATTATTATTGTGCGGTTCTGATTATTTTTTATGTCATGTTCAGTTACAAGATCTGTTTTTTTTCAAACAACTGCTATCCTTCCACATCGTAATTCTCCTCATTTGAAATGCTATAGTTTACTGGATCTGGGCAGCAAAAATTTCAAATTCTTGTTTTTCCAACAACAAAATCTTTCACGTACAAAACTGCAAATCAATCAGTCGATATTCAATAGCCAATATCATGAATAATGATAGATAAATTAATTGTCACTGCTGATAATATTTGACGTCATCTGAGAGAGCGATTTTTTTATTACGTCAATGAAGATATCACACTTTCGGTTTTGTTGAAGCACCTCTTTCATCACCGAAACATCATCAACACAAAACAGAAAATTCAATGTTAATGATACGCTGCTTATTTTGGAACAAATTTCTATACAATTTGAACAGAATAAAGAGTGTAGAGAAGACGTCCAAAAAAATTCGGTCAAGGTAAAACTTTTTTTTTCATGTCGTGAATTAAAAGATTATTTGGTGGATGAAATGAAAAGTTACTTCATTGGACATAATTGATAAATTCACAATTAAAGATTTCAAACAAATCAACAATCTTAAAGCATATTTGAAAAGATATCTTTTGATGAGTAGCTATATTTTTTTAGACGACTGTACAATATTTTAACACCATATTGTATTTTAAAAAGTTCTCAAACACAAATTATAGTACTTAACTTACAGGCCCCCTTTAATCGACAGTATATTTTTAAAATATATCTATTTGGAAGCGGAAATGAACCAAATTCCCGCCATACGATCGAGCTGAAACTCGGCATCAATCGACTCGTTGTCTGTGAAAATGCATTCTATTAACCAATTTTGGTGGCAATCACGTACATATACGCGGACAGGTACGCATGTCTCTGAAATCGGCTGACATAACAGCAGTTAATATAAGAAATAAATGTCAGTCCCTCTCAATCGGGATTCAGCCTAGTTGTCAACCCTGTTGGCAGTCCCTGGGGAGGAAGGTTCAATATTCAATAAGACAAAAAAATATTTCTTTTAAGTTTTAAAAGAAATTACAAATTAAATTAATGATGCTATTTATTTGTTTCTGTGCATTTTTAGCTTCATAGTGTCAATACCGCGCAAAAGTCCCAACTGCTCCCAACCGCCCGGAGCCAGTGAGACGATGGCATCCCTAATTGGAGTATGTTGGGAGGCTGAAGGTATCGGAGAGAATCAGAATGGTGTTCTTTTACAAGGACGTTACTGAGAATATCTTCCACTCTGGGACATGTAGCAAATATACTATTTATTATTTTTAATTAATGAATTGTGAAATAACACAAATTAATCAAATAAAATTTACTTGCGCACGCCAGGATTAGAACGTATAGCTGATTCTGTAAAAGTTAATTTTCATAATATTGTCGAGCTTTTTACGGTAAAATTAATATTTTTAAAATTAGACCATTACAATACAGAAAATGAAAATTTATAAAACAAACAACAAATCCAATTATACTATTCCCCCAATAAAAACCTCAATGGCACAAAGACAATTTAACTTTCTTGCTCCAAAAATATTCAATAATTTAACGTTAGAAATAAAATCAATAGCCAAATACGACAGTTTCAGGAAAGCGCTCGGGGATTTTTTGATATGTGATTATTATAGTGTTAGTAGCCTATTCCAAGTACTCAGATAGAGGTGTATATATTGTTTATATGCGTGAGGATGCGTCATATGGGTGTATGTATACATGTGTTGTTATATGTATATAGGTATGTCTGCTGCTATATACACATGTGTGCTTGCATGCACACATATTAAAAATTATATATATAATTATGTACATTTTTACAATCTAATGCTAATTTACTTTTTTCTCCTTTCTAATTTCTATCTTCTACTTTTTATTACAATTTTTCCAAAATTTTAGCTTCATCTATAGTTACTAATTTCATATGTTTACACTAGATTTCATATTTCATACAAAGTAATTACACTCAATTGGTCACCATGAAACAGGCAGCCGCCTAGTATGGTGATTCATTATATCTACTTTATGTTAATTTCAAAATAATGAAACATGTATTAAATAAATAATAAAAACAATTAAAATTAAGGCTAATTAATTTCTACACGAAAACTTCAATGACGTATCAAATTAACTTATAAATTAAATATGATTTATTTGGATTTACTATCAGTTTTCAATAAAAAATAATATTTTTAATCTTCGTGCTGAATCCTTTTTATAAAAATCTCTTTCATCTGTGAATTTACCGTAGCCATTTATAAAAGTGCTCATTAATGCAATGCGTCACAATAATGCTTGCAATAACTCACCTCCACCCACTGTTATTTGAATTACTGACTTGTATATTTCAATCTCTTTGAGTTATTCAAATCTATTAGAGTCCCACAGACACCTTTGGGTGTTGGTTGTCCCCTTTAAAGCCATATTTCACACGGAACGACGGTGATAATCATAATACAACGGTCCGAATCGTACGTCGTAAATAGTATTAAGCGGTTTAATGCTTTGGTGAAGGTACTTTAATAATAATTATTATTATTGATGACTTGATTGAATGGCGTGAGAGAATAATGAAATTATTTTATGTGCTTTTGACACGCGAACGTAAACGAGAAACGGTTTTAAAATCAATGAAAATATTGCTTTCTTGTTGGTTTATCGCCCACTAGCGGAGCTTTTTGACGACCGTTTTAATGTATAGATGTGGAATAGGATTACAAAATATGTGTATACATTTTTACATCTTGACAGGTCGGTGGCTGAGTTGAATAAAGCGTCCGATTCTATTCCTCGGCTAGCTAGGTCCTCCATCATTGCACAGGCAACATCTTCCGCTTACTAATGTGGTAATCGGATATTTTCAAATACTGTCGGGTTATTCGTAACCCAGTAAGATATTCAATTTTCCCATGATTCGTATATGTACATCTAATTTTCCTATAAATCATATATGTTTATTCAATTTTCCTATAATTCATATACATATATCAAATTTTCCTATATTTCATATATGCATATCCAATTATCGTATAATTCATATACCTATGTTTATCGAATTTTCCTATAATTCATATATGTTTATTCAACTTACCTATAATTCATATATGTATATCAAACATTCCTATAATTCATACATGTATATCAAATTTTCCTATAATTCATACATGTAAATCAAATTTTCCTATAATCCATAAATGTATATCCAATTTTCCTATAATTCATGTATATTTCCAATTTTCGACCTAGTTACGCCATCTCTTTGACTAGTAGCTAATTTCGAAGATTTTTTTGGTTTGACCAAGTATTACATAGTGACTGTAGTCAACCGCGGTAACAACCGAGCCAAATCCCAATTGGGTAGATTCATTTCGTATATTAACTGCTGTATATATGTCATCCAATTTCAGAGAAATGTGTATATGTCCGCGTGTAAATGCATGATTGACAACAAAAGTTGATATATATTGAATACATCGCCAAAGAGTCTATCGATCAGATGCCAACGGGAAGTGGGTTTATTCCCACTTCCAACATTTGCATTAATTCTTTCACGAAATTTAAATCCAAATTCGAATAGATGTATTTATAAAGGTTTTTACTTAACAGTAATAAGAGTATCCGCCTGAAAATCAATGTCATACTGTGTAGGTACAAAAATGGCAAAAAACATCGAATGCGATATGCGCATATGGCTGTAAATTCTGGATATACTTCGGTCGATAGTACTCAGTGTGTAAAGTTGCGAAGTAGATGTTTTTTATTAAAAATATATACACACATCTTTACTTACACAGTTATTCTACTTGTATATCGTTATTAATTTACTCCAAAATGTAAGACTAACTTATCATCATAATCCACGTATCATAGATTCGATTCAAAACAAATAAATCTTTCAATAACAAGTTGACATGAAAAGCTGAACAGGAGGCTCCCCCTATTAATTTATAAAATAATAACTCTGTGAACTACCAGCCCCGGTAGATCTGTCGTTAGATATCACGATACCAGTCGCTAGTCGCTATCTATCTCGCGAATACCAGTTTCCTTGTCCGACCGCTGATTGATATCTTTTCTCGAATACGACTACTGGATTCCTTGTCTATTGATGTAATAGATATAGAGGACCTTTGAACACATCAATTAAATACATCATAAGCAATATATATATATATATATATATTATTATTTTTTATATCTTTTCTAGTCACAGTTTAAAACATGTCAAAGTAAATTGTATTCATTATTCAAGAATTATCAAACGTACTAATTTCGGTTGTGAGCCTGTTTGTGAGTGAATGTAATTCTGATTCAATGAAGTCTGATTTGTTTGATTTTTAGTGCCATTTTCAAAATGGGAACGGATTGTGTCAAAAGTTCAGACAAACGATGAAGTACATATCTGTAATATAATATTTAACTGATAATTATTTTAATAATTGTCATTTTCAAAATTGGAATTGATGTGTCAAGAATACATAAAAATTAGTGCATTTTCGTGAATACTCTTTCTTTATCATTCTGACGAAATTTTCCTTGTTCTAATGTGCTCTTCACATAAACTTTCATCTTCACTACTTCTACAATTATAATGTTCCGTGATTTTTCACGGGTCTGTGCTAGTATTATAATAATTATTTAGTTGATTTTAGGGCGCTATTGTGATTCTGTTTTTTTTCCTTACTTACTTTTTATTTATAAATCGTGGAAAACTGATTTCTATAGAGTTTGAATATTAAATAAAGAAAATCGATCGTGTTAAAAAAGTGACATCATGCCAACTTCCTGATAAAATATTAGTCATTCAGAATCCTCATAAGACATTCGCTTTTCATTAATATTTTAATATGAACTCTTTCAATTCATTCGTTATAGCCCTGCAGTCCCATTTTAACAGGAAAACGAATACTATCAGCAAATTTTCTCCGCGTTCCCAACGTTTTCGTCGTCCTCATTCCACCTGTCTTTCCTCTCAAGTATTGAAAAAACCCTTGATATTTCACCTATCACCCTCTCGTTATTCACAAATTCTTTTACATCTTATCTTCAAGATTAACCCTTTGTCATACAAATCATCCCCTATAATTGTAACTTCCGGTGTACCACAGGGTTCAAATCTTGGCCCCCTGCTTTTTCTTATATTCATAAATGACCTTGGCTCGAAATTAAATTGTGAGTATGCTTTTTTCGCCGATGATCTTAAAATTTTTCGTAAAATCAAGTCTGTTTCCGATCATCAACTGCTTCAAAACGACCTCGACACACTTAATAACTGGTGTACTGTCAATGATATGCACTTAGAATTATAAAGGATTTTTCCTATGTTATTAATAATATTATTCTCAAAAAAGTATCTTCAATAAGAGATCTAGGAATCACTCTTGATTCTAAATTCATATTTGATGTACACATTAACGACATTAAGTGCAAATCATTAAAAATGATGGGATTTATTCATAGAATATGTAAACCTTTCCAAGATCCTCAATCAATTCCAACTCTTTACAATGCCTTAATTAAAAGTAAACTTGAATATGGAAGCTCTATTTGGAATCCACATTACTGCAAATATGAAAATATTGTAGAATCCATTAAAAAAAATGCTAAGAATGTTATCCTTCAAATGTGGATTACATGACCATCTAAGATCATATGACGTACGTCTTGATTACTTCAAGATTGATACACTTAAAACTAGAAGGCAATTGACTGATCTCATATGTTTACATAAAATTATTCACGGTCAACTTGATACTACATTATGTCTTAGCAATATTAAAATAAATGTCCCCAATTCGCGTTGTTTAAGACGCCATAATATTTTTCACCTGAATACATTTATAAATAATATCGGCTACTTTAGCCCTCTGACCCAGATGTGTCGACTATATAACAAGATAGAGTGTGCTGAAATAGATATTTTCGTCGATAATTTGTACGGATTCAGAAAAAAAGTTCTGGCGCTATTAAAAAATATTAGCTAATTCATTGTGTCAATCTTCTCTCTATGCATACCTCTCGTATTTCTTATGCCTCTTACCACTTGTAATAATGTATAATGTAATGTGTTACTTGAGCGAGCTTGTATATGATTGTGTATTTTATTTTTTTTTTTTGATGTTTTTTTTTTCTAATTGTATGTATCTGTATTTAATTGTATGTATCTGTATTTAATTTTTTGTATCTTTATTTAATTGTAGATTTTTGTAATTGTACAATAACTGAGTTTTTATAAGTGGATTGTTCTCACGTAAGTGTGATCATCTGTAAAACCCAGTATAAATAAATAAATTGTTATTCTCTTCTCCATTTATAAGGAAACTGCGATCACTTAAAATAACTCAAAAATTCTATTTATAAGTTATCTAAAATTTTTACAACAACGCAACTACTTTCTGCTCGCAACGTTTCTATCACTGAAGTTATTAAAACCCCCTCGCAGCGGTGTATAAAAGCCAGTGAATTTATGATAAAGGTTCAAAATTCTTCCGGTAATATAAACTATTTTTTAATTGTTTTTTCTCTATCGTTGATCTGCATCCTTATTTACATGATCAAATCTATATCCAGATTCGAGATAGTGGTGTCCCATGTTTTGGTAAGAAATCAACGGCTCCTTAATTTGTCCATAATAAGTAACGATTCGTTAATAGTTCCCGCGAGTTCCTTCGTTAATTTATACGACTCCCCACAGGGGTCGCTTCGCCTAATAGAGACGTATTGTCCGTTCTTTATTTTTTCTTAATCGTACGTACTGTATTTAAAAAGTTTTTACAGACTGAAGTATATTATATTTTGCATAAATTATTACATTATTGACGTGGCTTCCTGTCTGATTTATCATTGAAATAATTATTATATATCTTTATCCATACAAAAAATATTTTTTTTTGGATTGTTGCATTTTACAGTTGCTTTCTGCTATACAATTTGTAATAATTTATGTAAGTATTTGATTGTCGATCCGATGTACGAGACAAAAATTATAACTTGCAGAATATCGTTAAAGTTGCAAGAATTTAAATCAGAAATCAAATTGGAAAAGTAAATAGCTGAAACAGAATTACATGCCTAACTGATATTCACGAAAAATGTTGTTGGTTGAAATATTTTACTTAATCATTCTGCAGCAATTGTCCTTTTTCTAAAGTTTTCTTTACATAAACAACGTTCAGCTTAACAAATCCTACAGTTATTATATCTCGTGTTGTTGTAGCTGTGGACCTTTTAATAAAATAATCAATTATTCTTTAAACAATAAAAAAGGAAACACTTTGTTTAAAGAAAGTCACTTCATTGATATTTTAAAGTATACCGGTTTCGGTACCTCCGTACCATCATTAAGAGTGTTATAAAAAAAAATTTGACTGTTATAAAAAAATTTATAACAGTCCTAATGATGGTACGGAGGTACCAAAACCGGTAGTCTTTAAAATATCAATAAAGTGACTTTAAACAAAGTGTTTCCTTTTTTATTATTTAAAATGTCAAGTCACAATGTGTTTGCTTCTTTTGAAAAATCAATTATTCTTTGTTGATATATTACTTTGGCAATGAGTTTTATAAAGGTACAAAGTACTTACAGAGGTGGAGGAACATTCACTTGTTGGAATGCTATTTTCAGTATAGTTTTATAGCTAAACTTGATTTATTGCGATGCGATGATTTTTATTGCTGTGCGATGCGTTATAGGTAATAATGTTCACTTCGCGTCGCGGTTGTTGGTTTTAGACTGAATCCCGGACACAGATGAGAGGTATGAAGGAGAGGAAAACGGGGTTCGGGAACAAAATTCATTGGCAGTAAAATAATTCTCTATGAATCAACAATTAGCCATTATTGGCGTAAACACGTATTTTTTACGGATCTGCGCCTTTAATAATATATTTATTGCATTTTAGATAAAAATTAAACGATTCCCACTACAGAAGAATGTTCGTGTTTAACTTTTACATAGTAATTCACAAAATTAAAAAAAATCATGTTATATCTTATATTGACTTTTCAAATCCAGATTTGTTAAATTGTTTTTAGAAGTGAAACTTCTTTACGCGCGTTATGCATTTTCGAGGACCGGAGTAAAACCGACTCATGACCGTCACGAAAAACCGTGATCATTTCGCTATAGGAGCCTAGCTAATATTATATACCTAGTTTAGGTCACTTTCCAAACTCAGCTTCGCGGTCTAGAGGCAGAGCGCCCGACTATCGTCGTGAAGGACCGAGGTTCGATCCCCGCTTTAACTATTTTTTTTTCTTTTTGTGATTTTTTTAATTCGAGGAAAAGTGATAAAATGCTCTCGCTCATATTTTGGTCGAAATATAGCTTACAAATCGAGCCGGTAGAGTCGCTCGGTATTTTGGTTAATTATTTTTATTTTGAATCATTAAAATTACTAATCAAGGCCGATAACGTGACTAATTACCCTCGCAGACGTGCGTGACAAGTTTTTTTAGTAAAAAACACCGCCGTAAGTGAGTTTTTCAAAATTTAGAAATGTTTTTCAAATTCAGACTCCATACGGATATGAGACTGTTAAAACACGATAGATCTTTTCCAAAACGGACAAATATACGGAAATATTTTGAAAAACGACAGATATGACTTCATACTGCCGAGGAGTACACTTTGTATACGCGGTTATCGTCGCGCAAGATACCTCTCCTTGCGGTCTAGAGGCAGAGCGTTCGACACTCGTTATGCAGGACCCGGGTTCGAATCCCATATTTTTATAACTTTTAATTTTTTTTATCACATGCTTCTTATAAATATGTCAATAGACAGAAAAAAAGAGAGAATGAAATGAAAAGAGAGAGAGAAGAATACTAAATGTTTCACTTCCGTTGTGCGTAGGCTTGCCACACACTGTATTTTTTTTTCTATCAACCTATTGGAGGTTGCTCGTGACTATCACAAAATACTAGCTGTTAATACGACACATACCCTAAAATAAATTGGTAATCTTAACGACGTGAGTGAAGAAGGCGTCCACAAAAATATTCTTGTACGGTCAAATCTACCCCAGCAGGCCAAATATTTGATATTTCCGCGGGGGTTAATTTTAATTAATTCTGGTAAACGTATTACTAAAATATCAGATGTTTCTAAATTCATCGTTCATAATTCATTGTCTAGAAGAAATAATACTGGTGCTCACCGCTAATTTTATAATTGAAAAAATGTTTTACGTAAAATATTTTAATAGTATCATAATGTTTTTTATTAATCTTAGATATAAATTACTTCCATCTATGGTAATCGGTATGAATAAAAAATGTATTATAATTACGAATTCGTCTGAATTAATTAATTAATAATGTGAGTTTTGAGCAAACCCCCGTTATTAGAATCTTGTGTCGCCTTAAATAAACTAAGATTATCTTGCGAAATTAGACGACTAATTTATGGGCCCCATATCGGGCACGACCTGGCACGGGCACGGGCACGGCGGACGGGCCGGACAGGGCCCAGCCCGTATTGTAGAGCCTGGGTCAAAGCGCGACGGGGGCCGTGTTTCCAGCTTTAAATTATTATTTAAATTTCATTTTTATTCGGACATTCCAGGTCGGTTTATGCCCACATATTTATACATGAAACTATTCATGGATTGAAGTATGTAATTGCCGAAGTTTTAGCATTCCTTTTAATACACGTAAAAGATTTCAGAATACCATGGTGGTTACTGATTACGAACTAAAGCTTGCTTTAAATAAAATATGTTGGTAGATCGCTTACAATGTATCGTACGTAATAGGCGCCGGTTAATATGATCACTATTTCATGGCTTATTTTGAGCATTTAATGGGTGAATGTTTTATAACATTTTTTTTCAATTACAATAAAACGTTGGTCATTGAAACATATTTAATTTTTTATTAAAAGTTTTTTTTCCATTTGTTCATTTTAACAACTTAACGTCTTCCTAGTCGTCTTCAGACTGGTCTGATCGTACCAGTCAAAAAATGAACTAGTTGAAAAAAATGTTTAATTATTGAAGACAATATTAGCGATTCCTACTAACTGAGCCTATGGGACCCTATCTCCTGTGGTTAAATTTAACTATTCTTCTATAGTTAAATATTACAATTTGAGGTTTTACTTATTAAGTTATTAGAAAAATACATAGAAAAGTGTTGTTAATAACAAAAACGTTTTAATCTTAAAAAAATATTCCTAGTATAATATAATTCTATCAAAATTAGAAATAGTGTTTTATTGACATGAATTAAAACAGTATATACTTCGCTTTCTGTCAATAAATTATACAATACGGCATTATAGGCTGGGCGGTACATATAAAAATCAAACTCAAACAATTTACATATCACAAAAACTAATAATAAAAACCATATTAAAAAAACCCTATTCATATTCGTCCGAACTTTTATTCAAACAATTTAAGGTCAGAAAATTAAGTGCATTATACTTCTACCATGCAACATTACAAATTTATAAAAACTATATTCAAAATAAAATTGCACCCTTTAAAAATAACAGAAATCTTAGACAAACGTCAATACTTCCTACTCCTAAATGTAAAAAAAAATAGGAAAGTTCAACCATGAATATCTCGGAGTTAAATTTTTTAACTCATTACCAGAAAAAATTAGAAACATGAATGCAAATATAAACGAATTCAAAAGCCACCTTAAAAAGTATTCCGAACAGTTGAACTGAATCGTACCAAATATAACAACACCCCCATACACACAAGCCCTGCTTATTTATGGGGGTACAACGAATACTTATATTATGTAATTAATAACCTACTATATTGTGTAATTATATTATGTAATTGTTATATTATGTAATTCGTGTATCTTTTTTTTACTAATAAAAAAAACTAAAAAAAAAATAATATTTTATTAATTTCATGTAAATATTATGGCAAGTAACTATGGCCTACTAAAATATACTGTATATTTTATTTTATATACCTACCTACTGACGTTAACCAAATGACCCAATGTTTTTAACCCTACCACGAAGAGAAGTTTAATTTTTTTTCGCTAGTACCCATTCCAGTTTTTTTTAAATTATTATTGTGACATCTATGACAGCTGTTATTATTGTATGTTATTGTGACATCTGTTTCGGCTTTCAAATCTATTATGAATATGAATGATTTTGATTAAATAAGTTAATATTTTAAATGAAATTTACGAATTAAATACAAAAACACCAAATAATTATTTTGGCTGCAATGCGATGGAAATTACATTCATATTTATTATTGTGTCTTTTGAAATTTACACAATCATTTTGTTTATATATATTATAATAATTTTAACACAAAATAGCCATTTTGCTGGATTATCTCCTGTACCTACCTACAACCCAAATCTGAGAAAATCGTATCCTCAAATGTTTGTATTATTTCTGTACCTAAGAATTGATGAGATTAAACTGTGAACGGATAAAGAGATGAACACAATAACCGACGTCTACGCTTGACCATTATTTTCCTTGATCCGCTACAAAAAGTAAACATATAGAATTCCTAATAGCCTATTCTGTAACCTATAATATGTTCCCAGAACATCGTTATAGAAGATATGATAATGGGCGGGACTTTTCGGGAGATTTAAGGCATCATCTTGCAATATTTCAGAATTTCTTCTGAAGTATTCAATTCCAAGAAGTATGTATATATTGCATATATTATTATTGTTTTTCCCTATAGCAGAATGTTGTCAAAAAATCGTCTGCAACCATCACGTAGATTATAGAAGAATATCAGATTATTTAAATTAAAAGTATTTGAGTGTTTCACGGACAAAAGTATTATCGTGATTCATTTTTGGGTTATTATGTCGTGTTCCACTTCTTTAGCCAACATTCACAAGCGTTACAGTGTCCATCATCAGGACAGTGGTGTAGATTGTTGTGAAGTGTGTAGAAGTGATACCGTGTTGCAAGCGTTAATTCTCTTAATGTGGTTTTCTGCGTTTAGTTTTGAAATAGCCGTCTTATACCAGATATCAAGAACAATTATATATACTATATTAAAGAAGGAGGAAGCGTAAAAAACTAAAAAAACTCAAAAAATAATTACAAAAATATTAAAAAAATTAAAAAATTCTCAGAAAGTAACTTACGAGAATAGGAATATTCTAATATAATTACGAGTTATGCCGTCTTCATAAAACTGACGTTTCCTTAAATAATATAAGCAAATGTGTGTTTGAGAATCACTGCTCAAAGGATCATGGTATTCCATGTGGATTCTGGTAGTTAAGATCTGAACAAATAGATTCGCACGACAAAAACTGTGACATGAATTTTTATTTTACATGATGTGTCACGTGTTGATGTAACAGGACGCACACGTTGATTCTTGCTGCGGTATGAAAATATTTGTTTCACAAATACTTAAAAACAAAAATAAAACTTGTGTAATAAAATAAAACAATTCGCGTTTTATGGCACATGATGTCACTGCATTTAAACGATTATATAAAAACAAAAATTTCATTTCAGATGCTTAAATATAACATGTACAATTTTATATTCTTTCCTAGTGTAAGCTTGTGCATGTGTACGTACATATGCTCTGCATGCTTTGTCTCTGGTCTTCTTTAAGAGCAAAATTTTGCATGGCGGGCAAAACAGCTGTTTTCGATGTAAAGTTAAGATGATTTTTATTTTGTTTTTCAAAAAATTAAATTAGGTTTTAAATAAATAATAGGTCTTCATATTATTCCCCGGGGGATTAAAATGTGTCAAATTGCTAAAAAAATATTTACCGAACCTCTAAAAGCGGGCAGCATGGACTGCAAACTCCTCGGGAATGAATTCTCGACAAAACGATAAAATATCGGGAGGATACGATACCTCATTTAAAATATAAAAATAAAACAGAAATTCCTTCAAATGTGAAAATATACCCTAGATTTTAGGCAATCGCTTTATAATGATGAATATGTAACTTGCGAATGCGAATAGCGGTACAAATCTACTCATTTATTAACTACCCGTCATAATACATAAATTAACTTTGTGATCATCTCATCATCTCTAAACGAGTAGTCTCTATAAAAACCTAATCAATTACACTGCAATGGGAAGATAGGGTATAAAACAAAGGAAATCATAGTCAAGATTCCCCTTCCTGTTTCTGTTTGTTAAATGACTCAATTTCTTCTTATAACAAAATCAAGACATGATTCTGTCATTAAGATGAGTAGATCTACCGGAAACAAGAGGTAAGGAGCTGACAGCTTGAAACAATGGAATTGTTGACACAACCTCTGTCGCAATCTTTAGAAGGTGGTGATCTCATCTTGTTTAGTGGAATCATTTTGTATTATTTCTCAATCTGCCATTTATGACGTGCCTAATTTGAATTTAAATTATCTTTTCTATTTTAAAATTCGCAATTCGTAATAATTGTTGTTTTTCATCAGTTACCAGGAGGTAGCGCTAGAATTTTGGATAAAAAATATTTTTAAGTGTGAACTGTAATAATAATTTTATTCACAGGAAACATTAGATATCGTGGTCGAGGGGGTAAAGCTCTCGACTAGCAAGCCAGAGGTGGCGGGTTCAAATCCCGGCGTGCGCAAGTATCAAATTTTATTTGATTAATTTGTTTTCACGCACGTTGCACGTTCCAGAGTGGAAGATACTCTCAGTATCGCCCTGGTGTAAGATGACAATTCAGTATTAATATGTTGCTTGAAATGACTTCATCCGTGTTTGGTGACCAAACTTGAATAGCCAGGCATTTCCCACCTTCCTCCTACAAATCTCTTTCACTTCTCCACTACCTTCAGCCTCACAACATACCCCAATTGGGGACGCCATCACACTGGATCCAGACGGTTGGGAGCAGTTGGGACTCTTGTGCGGTATTCACATAAAAAATTCCAACTTCAGACTCGATTTTAGAAATATCAGATAGTCGAAAACCCAAATTAAACGAACCTCTAACACAAAATCGATTCCAAATGTAATGTAGACTAGCGAATTTCTCATTTGTGCTTGTACCGCTAGTCTCAGTTCACCATGTATATTTCACTCTAAATATATTCCACTCTTTATATTTTACATATTTTCTACCAAAATACTTAAAATAAGATTTGTACCTAAAGTAATTATTCGGCTTTATGAATTTGAAACCTGCGATATCCCGATATTTCATTCTCAAAATGTTCTTGTGTATAATATCTAATTAAATGAAGTTAGTATTTATGTCACGTTTCCTAAATGTTTCCAGGAGCAATTTCTAATGGTTAAATTAACTCGCCACAATACACGAAAGCAATTTAAAAGTAACTTATCATGTCAAAATCAACATGAAAGGAATGTTTTAATAATATATGAATAAAGTTAAGTAAGAAACGCCATTAAATTGCGCATTCAGGAAACCAGAAATGAGGAACATGTTAATTCCCGGATCGGTTATTATAACGTATTGCGTCTGGATGATCTTTGAATCTTGTACGCGGGATATCATAAGCGGACCCTTTCAAACGGTGGGGATAGAAGATGTTAACATAAATTAATTAGAATAAAATAAATTATTTCTTGTGTCGCTTTTATGTAAAAGCATTTTCAGTAGTGTGAATAAATAAATACTATTGGTTTTGCGATTTCATAGAATGTTGTGGTAACCGACGTTTTGATCTTAATCAAATTATCGTATTATCATTTGATCGTAAGTAAATTTTATCGTAAATTACCATATGATCGTTAACTATACATTATCTCATACAATAAATGATTAGGTACACGTAAATTTATCAAAAAATTACTTTACATGACACACACAATTATTTGCTTATTGGCAAATTGCCTACGGTCATTTTGCTTGGAGTCATTTGATTACGATCGTTTTGTATACGATCATTTCGTTTACGAACATTTTACCTGTAATGAATTTCAGTCCTTTCTAACATTTTATTCCTTACTAGAGCAGATTCGCAAAAAATTACAGGGTAATTTGAATTCTTTAAACATCTGTTCCTATTTTGAAAATGACACAAGTAAATTATTTTTATGTAAAAATATCACATAATAGGTAGGTACTTTATCGCTTGTCTGAATTCTTCACACAATCAGTTTCAATTTTGAAAATGACGCTTAAATTCAAAGCAGATTTGAAATTACTAAACCATGGTCGATTGATAATTTTTTTTATCGATAATGTCGGTAATTTATCATCGTTCTTTAGCATCAATTCAAATCGTTAATGAGCAAACAACATTTCACAACGACTAAGTATTCTTAGTTTATTCGACGTGAACTGTTGTTTGTACGTTAGCGATATGTATTCAAGCTACCGACAATATCGATAAAACCTTTATCGATCGACTGTGCAAGATACCCTCAGTTACACAGGACGCACAGACAACTGGTGAATTTTTGGTGATATTTTTTCTCTTCACCGGTATGCTGGTGTCCCACAGATCTTCATCAAGTATGTATAAAAGTTGTTCTATATTTAGCAAATAAATTTTGGAGAAATATCGCAGTTTCTCAAGAAGTTAAACACTAAAATAAGTACTAATCTACTACGGCCCTAAAAGTATAACGCTTTTTGTTAAGGTATTATTGCACTAGATTCGGTATATGGTACCATTTTATATAATACCTACGTACAAGAGCTCCCTTTTCGCTACTTTATTTATTCATTTTATTCGAGTTATTTTGACATAGTTTGTACAAGTTTACAGATAACTAAAATTGAAAATTGATTTGTCATTATTTTTAAATTGTGCAATCAAGGGGACTATATCGCTAACCAGTTGGGCGGCAGAAGGGCTATTGAAAAGGATTCTTTAAAGGAAAAACTAAAGATTTTATTTATTTGTTTAATATCCACAGTATATAACACCACAAACTATAATTGCATGTCACAGTATACAAGCATAAGCAAATACTAAAAATTATTTTAATAAGTGAAAATTAACTGTGGAATTTGATCGTCAACTGATGACAGAAAGTATAAATTAATACAAGTTTTAGAATGATATACAAGTAGGAAATACAAGAAATATAATAAATAAGCATAATTAGACCTAGATTAAATTAATATTGATAGTACAGCCTTTTTGTTGTTAAATAGATTTGCCACATCTGCGTATCTATTACTAACTTCATGTAATCTAGGTACACGCGAGTATTTGAAATGCTCAATCCTGGTATTGTTATATTTAAACAGGATTTTGGAAGGAGTAGCTCTCTTAGATCTATTCTAAAATTTACAATTTTTGATATTTATTTTGTTTATGAAAGGTCACCATCTTGTTTAGATTATATTCATCCTTGCACTCAAACCTCCACGTGCTATTAATCATTCATCCCCTTAGAGAAATTCATTTCCCTGCTATCATTAATATTAACGGCGGTGTATCCAGATTAATTACTCAAAAGGTCCTTGGCTGACCTTGCGAGCCGCTCTCCCATGTCTCCGGGGCCTGATCTCTCAATAATTACTACCTGGGAAACTGCAGAGTTACCTGTTGACGGTGACCCTGCACAGTTAGAATGCGGATGCAGTCGGTGATCTGGAGTCTTCTTCTTCTATCTGTAGAATAAAGCTGGGCACTGTTAATGGTAGTGAATTAAAAATAAACTTATTGAAAGTTTTGATACATTGGAACAGTTATACAAATAAAAATACAGTAGTTAGTACGTAGTAAAAAATCTCACAAAGTCAACCACTGTGCGTGGGTATTATCGTAGTTATTTTAACATTTACATTGTTTTAGAATAAAACATAAAATGCACATTGCTCAGGTTAAATATAAAATGAAAAATAACAATAAATGAAATGAAAACAAGAAATACAGTGTGTGGCAAGCCTACGCACGACGGAAGTGAAACTTTTAGTATTCTTCTCTCTCTCTTTTCATTTCATTCTCTCTTTTTTTCTGTCTATTGACATATTTATAAGTAGCATGTGATAAAAAAAAATAAAAGTTATAAAAATATGGGATTCGAACCCGGGTCCTGCATAACGAGTGTCGAACGCTCTGCCTCTAGACCGCGAGTAGAGGTATCTCGCGCAAATTAGAGTAAAGTTAAATTAACAAATTTATGTAATTTTTTACTACATTATTACAAATCGTTGATAAATAAAAATAATTAATCAAAATACCGAGCGACTCTACCGGCTCGATTTGTAAGCTATATTTCGACCAAAATATCATATAGGTACCGTAAAGTAAAGTAAAGGTAAATTAACAAATTTATGTAATTTTTTACTACATTACTACAAATCGTTGATAAATTTTTTTTTAAAAGTTATAAAAATATGAGATTCGAACCCGGGTCCTGCATAACGATTGTCGAACGCTCTGCCTCTAGACTGCGGTTATTACGTATTCGACCAAAATATCTAAAAGTCGCAGCACGAGAGCATTTTATCACTTTTCCTCCTATTAAAAAAAACACAAAAAGAAAAAAAAATAGTTTAAGCGGGGATCGAACCTTGGTTCTTCACGACGAGAGTCGGGCGCTCTGCCTCTAGACCGCGAAGCTGAGTTTGGAGGGTGACCTAAACTAGGTATATAATATTAGCTACGCTCCTATAGCGAAATGATCACGGTTTTTCGTGACGGTCATGAGTCGGTTTTACTCCGGTCCTCGAAATTGCATGACGCGCGTAAAGAAGTTTCGCTTAAAAAAAACCTAAAATATGACATTTTCAGTTGTAGTTTTCAATCAAACGTAAACATTTCGACAGGATTTTGGTAAAACCCTTCAAGCCACATTTTTGGGAATGTTGATTTTCATTGGTTTCATATAGAATAGATTAATAGTTTCATATACAATATAGTAAAGTAATTTTTAATTATGAATCCATTTTTAATACTAAAGCTAAATTTATGAGTAATATTTTTTAGTTCAACATGCAAATCTCTCATAATTATAAATACGATTTTACATATTTTACTTCCAAATCATCAAATAATTAACTACTTTCATAGGAACGTCAAGATTAGTTTGACGAATTTGTAAATATTCGTTTTTATCATCTCCTGTAAAATGTTCATTGTGTGGCTTGTGGGGTTTTACCAAACCATAGTCGATATCGTTCCCAATATTTTAAAAGCAAGAAGTTTTATGAAATTATATAAATATTGTGCAATAAAAAAAAACAAGGGCATGAATGTATGGCATTCATTGCACAATCCTTTATGTAAGCAAATTTGAAGCAAATGCTACTAAGGATGTCTGTTGACTTTATCTATTTCGTTGATATGATGAATATTGATTATGATCTCGTATGTTCCCGAACGTTCCAGAATGCTCCAGAATGTCCTCTAATGTTGTGGAATGCTCTTGGGTGTTTTGTACTATTACTAGCCCTTTATATCTTCAAAAGCACGTCCTTCAGGTAAAACGGGAGCCTTATTCATGGATGGAGGTTAAAGGTCTACCACAAAATATAATTTCTTGATCGTACTGGGACTCTATGGTCTCTTCAAAGGTTGGGAGTAGGGAATTCTAAAATTTAGGGGTAATAAAATGTATGTCTTTGGGCTAATCTGGTTTTGCAATGGGGCACTACCGTACTGCATATAATATACACAAGTGCCATGTCGTGGGTTAAATTCCCCTGCTAGCTAAGTCTACATAATCGAACAAGCAATATTTTCCACTTATAATGATGTTAGCAGGAGTTTAAAAAAAATAGGCTGTTCATTACAATCGTAACCCGGGAATATTTGTCTATCTTAAAATTGAAATAAATCCAGGTGGGACGGTAGGATGCTCGGAAAACGTATAGTCCAGAGTCGAAAGAACAAGGGATATTGTTTAATCTTTCACCAGTCTGATGAGACACTATGAACCAAGTGAATTCTGGACAAATAGAAGTTCAATAAGGTTTTTTGCCTGGTATTTCAATAAATTATGAAATGATTTAGTTTTTTTTTAAGTCATCATTATTGTTAGTTAGTGAGCATTGGACCGGAATATTTTTTTGCAGGTGTCTTATGTATCATTTCTCACTTTGTCCTAAATCCTGAAAAACCCAACAACATCCACGAACATTATTACAAATATTAGTTACTAAGTAGGAAATCCATGAATCGCGTTTTCACCTTTTTTTATCTTTGAAATTAGCCTGGTAAAAAATGATCACGATTTTTGTAAAATTGACATTAAATTACCGAAAAGCAAATAATATCTCAGCCGGAGAGTCGTACTTTGCACGATAGTTGCTAGTAAGTAATGACAGCAATGAGTAATGGCACTTTTTTATAACTTTAATTTTTTTCGGATCCATACCTAAAATATTACGAATACAAGGGGCCACTGAACTTAAGATTCGTTTGAAATGATTCCTGAATCATCCCGAAGATTTCAAAATTTAGTGAACATTTTTCAATCGATAACACGTTCGTGTCGGAACCATTGGTCTTAAATGTAAATACACAGCTTACAATAATAGAATTACACGGAAAAAAAGTTACTGATTAATATTTCTAATTTATTGAAAATCTGGTCAAATTATTCGTGTTCATGTTAAAAGCGGGATTGCAGGCCTTTAACGAACGAATTGACAGATTTCCTAACAAATTATCAATAAAACGCGAACGTGTTTTGAGAACGGCGGAACACCTGTTTATAAATATAATCATATTTATCAGGAAAATAACACCTGCATGAACACGTGTTTCGATATATTCTGAATGGACTTATATTCTATCAGGATTGCAATTACGTCTTTATGACAACTCAATTCTCTTTAGCAAAGTGATATAAAGTCATTAAAAGCGACGTAAAAATGAACTTATCCATAAACCAAACCTAACATAATCTATTTAACTTAGTTTTTTTTCATAAATTTTCATTACTTTATATCACTTTTCAAAAGCGTGTTGATTTGTCACTGTGTTGAGTTATCCGGTTACCCAAAGAAACTTATATAAATAATACCTCTCCACTAAGGTCCTTATTTCAAACAAAACGAATAGTGCAAATAATTTCATAAAACAATTCAAAATCTAACTTAATGAAATCAAAGAAGAGGGAAAACTATACAATTGTACGGGAATTGAACCCGCACCCTTCTGACTGCCGGTCAGGTACACTAAGCAACTGTGCTACGTCGAATTATTTTTAACCGCCAAATAATTCAGTAAACACTAATATTCTATTCAACAATTATTACTTATTGATTTTTTCTCCTGAAAACAACGAACTTAATTTTTTTAGGAAAGGCATTGTCAAATAGTAAATTTCCTACGAGGTTGCGTTGTATAAAAAACGGTGACCGGATAAATCATAACAATGATAATTCATCACATCTTTAAAAAGTTATATAAAGTCATGGAAAGTGATGAAACAAAAACTTTATTAACTGGGTTAAGTAGGTTAGTTTTGGTTGGGTTAGGTTAAAAAAAAATTTTTTTCATCGTTTCTATAATGACTTTATATCACTTTTTAAAAGTGTGTTGATTTGTCTCTGTGTTGAGTTATCATGGAACCATAAAAAACATATAAACTTCTGGTTTTACGTGCTAAATGTTTATTTTTTTTTAAATGACGGATGCTGTTGAATAAATGTTTTGTTATTCTCACAAATTAATCTAATCTTAGGTTAAATTTTAACCAACCACGTGGTTTCCCGAGAGGCAGAGATGATGGATCATCACACAACTCATTTGTGATACAACATCAAGTGTACTTTAATGTGATGGCAGTTTCAGGTATCCAACCCCTTTCTCACATCCAACATAGAAGTATGCAATTCACGACCTTCACTTGAAACAATACAAAATCATTAAATTCCGTGATTTTTTGTCAGAAACATAAATTACAACACCACGAAATTATATATAAACACTTGCTCAAAATTTAATATAACCTAATTTGACCAATATTTTATTTTCTCGAACACCAACTTTTGGTCTGGGTATGGTTTCTAATTCGCCCCTAATTGCAGATATCCTGTGGTTTTCTCGGAATGGAGCCCTAGGCACTTGGACGTAATAACACCTCGTGTTTTTCTATGATTTTTTTAAAACCTTTTTTTAACGCAGTGTCATTGTTGTTCGCTTCAATAACAGATGGGAACAAAGAAATCCAGTCGAACCAACACACCGACCATCATTAGAAACAAGGGCGTCAATAAAATAATAAATATTAAAAATGTTATAAAAAAACATTCTTATATATTATATGATTAGATAACTAGGTACATACCTCCATTATAATATTTTTCTTGTCATCAATATTAATAATTTTAAAAAATTGGTTATCGTGAAAATAGATATATATATTGAAAACATTTCAATCTAGGCACATGCGAAGATGAATAAAAAATGTGTATATTCATCATATTACTAGCTGAAGTCCCCGGCGTTGCCCGGGCTTTCGAATTTTTTTCAAAATGATTTGTAAACCTTAATTTTCCTCTTATTTTGAACGTCGAGTGTACAAAATTTCACTATTGAAACTCTGCTTTAAGAGGTTGGAAAAGGCGATGAGGGTGGTTTTTAGAAATTTCATGTCATCAGTCACCTTCTCTTCTTTCGAAAGACAAATTTGTAAAATTTCATAATTCTCAGGAAAAAATGTAGATATGTATAAAAATCAAACCCACAAGCACTCTTACTTTGTGGGTTTGTTTTTTAATGGCTTTTAGTAAAGTTTGTCAATTCTAGTGTACCAGAAAACTGGCTGAAGTTTTAGTTCTGAGGGCCTCCAAAGTCAAGGGTAAGCCGAAGGTGGCGGGTTCAAAATTTTATGCGATTAATTTGTGTTATTTCATATTTTATTAATTTAAAATGATAAATAATATATTTTCGGCACGTTCCAGAGTGGAAGATACTCTCAGTATCACCCAGAGTGGAAGATACTCTCAGTATCACCACCATTCAGAATTGAAACTTTACTTGAAATGGCTTTAGCAGTGTTTTGTGACCAGATCTGAATTTGTTCTTCTTCCCCGTCTCCTTTCCCTCCCCACAACCTTCAGCCTCACAACATATCCCAATTGTGGATGCCATAGTCTCACTGGCTCCAGACGGTTGGGAGCAATTAGGACTCTTGTGCGGTATTCATATAAAAAAAAGTTTTAAGTTACTTGACTTCTTCTAACATTCACTTATACGTCATAAATTCTCCTGACACTATTCGTTCGTCACATACGCCACACATAAGTATTTGCTTTACTTGATCGTGCCATGTCTTCCTCGGGCGTCCCCATTCTATAACCAGTATCAGGAAGTAAACTACATTGTTGCTGTTAAAAAACGAAATTAAATCGAATTTAATTCTACTCCATATCTCATTGCTATGCAGAGGTGATGCGTTAAGGCAGATATTGATAGATAGATAGAATAATCACATTATTGTGTTCAGTACCTACTTATGGCTCTGGTGAAAGACCACCATTCAGAATCAAAACGTCACGTCTCGTCGTTTTAAATGTTGTAGCTGTGTTTGGTGACTAGATCCTAATAGCTACTTCCCAACCTTCCGCTTTCATTCTTTCACCCCCACAACATACCCCAATTAGGGATGCCTTAGTCCTACTAGATCCAACAGGTGGGGAGCAGTTGGATCTTTAGTGTGGTGTTCACATTGAACATTCAGTTGATGAAAGAAGTTATGTTGAAGATGATCGCAATTTCACCCTGTAACTAACCACAATTCAGAAACCGAACGTTCAATGAAATAGCTTTAGCTAATTTTGATGATCAGATCTGAATAAATAGTTACCTACTAAGTAACCAACCTTGGTATTCACTTATCCGTCTCTTACCCTACTTTCTTTGTCCAACAAAAATTCCCCAAATTGGAGTATCACTGTTGTGGTTCCGAAGAATTGAGGCTTGTCAGCTGTATCTTAAAAGATTACTACCCCAAGACTAAGGACGTCTTGTTTCATAGAATTTGTACAATTCATAAAAAATAAAGTTTTGTTCAAATTCTGTTGTTTTCCAATTTCGGGAAAACAAATTGTATGAATAAGAACTAATCAAGGAGTGTGTGTGACAAGACCGAGTGTTTTGGCGGTCCGTCCTCTCTGCCTACCCCTGAAGAGAAACGGCGTTAAAACGGGAAATGATGATTAGTTAGTTAGTTTAGTTAGTTATTATCCAAATACTGTTTAATAACCGGGCCATGTTGAAACATTAACAGAACTTCCATAGAGCTTTTACAGAATTTGAATTTTAATCTTGATAATTGAATTGTTCAGATTCTGTGAAACAACCAAAGTAAATTATGAATTGAAATTAATGAGGAATTTATTGCTGAAATGACTTTATTGTAGATATAACACCGCACTGGCAACACTGTTGGGGTGGCAATCAAATGTATTAAATTGCCAGTCATCTTATTTGAAATCTTGCTCCTTCTTTCAGAAAGTCTGGTACTTACCTACTTACTTAGTACGTTCGTTCAATAATTCGTTAACACTTAACAACAATGAGAGCGTGAGAAATGGTTTTGATCGAAATTATCCTTAAAATATATGTAATAATAATTGGATAACTTGTTTTAATGAAAAATCCCCTCAAGATTTATTTAAAATTCCTAGTATCTATCTTATTTTATTATTTACAAGCAGATTCAAAAAAACATACTTAACTGGCCGGTCACTTCAGATAAACACACTTTTATTTAAAAAAAACGTTTGTGACTTTGTACCCTTAGTTAAAACACTTACATTATTATGATTACATTTATATTTTTTAAAATATTGCAGAATTTAGGACCCTTTAAGACTGGAGAATTTTAATGAAATGATCTTAAAAAGCAAAAAAACACTTACATTTTTTACACATTTAGTTATTTACAATGTCATGGACTGTGAAATTGAAAAGTTTCTGACTTTATGGATAGGACTGTATAAAAAGGTGAATTTGTTTAGCTCTGAATTCTGTCGAGTCTGTAATCATTCTTAAATCACTTGGCAGTCCATTCCAGGCTTTAGGTCCTGACACTCCGAAAGCAAAGACCGAACTTAGTAGAACTTGTAGGAGCAATACTACAAAAAGGATGTATTATATATAAGGTACAGAACTAGGAGCTAATTACATATCAATTTACTTTGCATTTCACGATATCTATAACTTGTCATAATTACATATCAATTTACTTCGCATTTCACGATATCTACAACTGGAGTCCAATGTAAAATAAACACAGAATAAATGATAAAACTAGAAGTGTCTTTCAAAACAAATGTGCCACTGACTTAGTACTTTTTGGTTTTAAACCATTTAGCACACATTTATCATCAGTCTCTCTTACACTTGTCTGTAATTGTATATCGCCATCCTATTTGAATTTTGTAATCGAGGTGAAATACAGTTTTGTAAGGAAATATAGGCCCAATTCGGATCACAAAACACTCCCACAAGGCAATTCTTATGTTATTCTTTATTCTAAAAAAAAATAATAATAATGTATAGGATTCCTCTCTTAAAAATAAAGCGTTACAAGTATATATTATAAAAGTAACAATAAATCCTCTTTTGTAAGCTGTGTTGTTGATATCACTTTTTTATTAAGCTTTGAAACATTCTCTAAGGAAATGTTTTACAACTTGCTCAAACCGGTGAAAAATAAAATAAAAATTATATAACTTGTCTCGTCGGAGAATTGAACCGCGCTCAACTGCTTGGATGGCAACTAGAGTGTCCATTACACCACCAAATATTTTTAAGAACGGCAGCATAAATTCAATGTATCTACTGAAAATAAAAATTACGTATTTTTTAACAAAGTTTTTTTTTTAAATTTTAGAATGTTACATGGATTTACACATACACTTAGCCGAAATGTTGCATATCTACAAACCTTGCTTCCTAAAATGTATTTCGTATTATTTTTATGGCCGACGGTCGGGCTTAGTAATTATTTAAATGTGAGTAAATGCGCCGGACAATTTATTTACCATTGCCGGTGGTCTTGGTCTTATTTCGAACTACATAAGGTTGTTTTTTCAGCCATCTGCATAATGATAATCCTCTTAAAGGATTCAGGTAAAGACTTTAAGGCGGACTTCGGTGCATTGGCAAAATGACCAAAATGAAGACAATGAAGGGATTTGCATTTAGGTCCGGCTGCTGCGAGTTTACCCCGTCTTACGATTCCAGCATCTTTTGAGACTGGGATTATGTCTACCCTTTTCATTTTATTTAGTTGTAAATTTGTGTTGTAGATAGGTTATACTAATACTACACCGATGTAACGTAATTTATCTGAAGTGTCATTTACCGTCACTTACCAAGTGGTCATAACAAATTTATTGACTGGAAACTACTAATTTCTCCCATTTGAACGTAAGCCAGATATGAAAATTCAGACCAAAATATGAAAACCTTATTTCATAGCTGAACTATGCAGGGATGCAAAAGCCTTTTTGATACCGTTTTCAATGTATGTTATGAATCCAAAGCAGCGATGAACAACATGCGGCCCGCAAGACCGTTTCGTGCGGCCCCAAGGTTTAACTAAATAAAACATCGTAAAAATAATGTAATGAAAAAAATTTCAACGGTTTTTGTTCTTATAGTGATCAGGGCAGATCATGGACATTGCAATACTGTCCGAAACGTCTGCTTTGAGAAAGGGGTAGCTTAACACGGCATAATACCCCAAAAATAAATCACTATGATAAATTTTTTTGGCAAATTTTTATATTTTGCACAAGGGCTTGGTGGAAAACTTTGGTATTTCTTCAGAGAACATTTACAATCTTTTTCCAGCCTCAAATCGGAGAATCGAATAAATAAATTTGAAAAAAACTATTCAATCTTAAACTTAATAAGCGACCAAAATTATATTGTCCTTAAGACGATGCACTACATCGTGTAATATTTTAAATTGAGCCGCTATCAATAACAACCCTTACGTAGATGGCGATAAGGTTTAAATTCCCGCTTAACACCATCCGCCTGTTTTGATTTATGCATGAAAAAAAATGGCCAAAAAGTGCCTTTTATTTTATTTTGTGGATGTTCAGGCATAAATATTCAAAATTTTTTCGATCATTTAATAAATAACTTAATTTGCCACATTATACAATAAAATCATAACCGAAAATGGGTTTGTAAATAGGAGATTTTGAACTTTCATAGGCCTTTATATTATTTTTTTCTGGGCTTATAAAAAGACTTATCTAAAAAATACTCGATTATTTCAAAGGCCAAGATGTATTCTACTCGCAGTATTCAATTAAAGCATCTGAAACATTTCTAGGCGACCAAATTTTCAAACCAAAAACACATGATTTTGCATTACTACGTATGGCATCGCCTTAAATAAAGAATAATTGTAAAGATAAGATATTATATATTCGTGTTATATATGTATTAATATTATATAGCTTTTTTATTTATGTAGATAATAAAATATGTGTATTTCTTTAACTAAACTAAGTTATAATAATGTTCTAAAAAGTTTTATCAGGTTATCTATCAGCCGCTGAAAATAATAAGCTTTTTTTACATATTCTTAAAAAGAAAGATTTTCGTGGATCGATAATAATATCGATCCAAAATAATTTAATAAAATAACAATTAAACAAAATTGTAGAAAATTTTTCACCTTCGTAAATATTGTATTATCCGAAAGATAAAAACAACAGCATTTATAAGTTTGACCTTGCAAAATTTTTGCCCTTTTATAGCAATCTTTTCGCGGCAAAGTTCTGTCTGTATGCTTTAAATCGGCCAATCAATTAAGATTGCATGCGCTGAGCTAAGTGCCGTTTTGCCGAATGAGTTCCAAGAAAAATAAACTAACTTCTTCTACTCGTATATTCAAAAATCATTATACATAGTTGGTGAAAAGCAAATACGCATTTATCTCGCCTTGGCTACGTTGGCACTCTACGACTCGTCTCCGTGTTAGTTACTCTATGCAGTATATCATTGAATGATTCTTTCTGGGAAAATATGGTCAAAATATTTTTACATCTGCGTGAATTCTCGACAAAATAGTTCCAATTTTGAAAATGGCACCTAAAATTTATTTTCTGTTAAGAATATTATTTTGTGTGTAGATACTTTATTGCTCGCCTGAATTCTCCAAACAAACACTTCAAATCTGAGTTTTAGAATTCATTGAATCGGGTTAACTGATAGACAGATTGTTATTATACTAACGCGTTACTAATTATTTTACTCATCTGATTTGACATCTTAAAAAAATGAAGGAGCACTATTATTTTTTTAATTCTGTCAAATTCTTCTTGTTTATTTTTTTATTATCAAAGGTAGTTATGATTATAATCGGAAAATAATCGCGTAAAAGGGACGGTGCACCACAAAAGGGCTGCAAGTAGAGATTGGAATGCGAGAAACATCGGTGTTAGGTGGAATTGTAAAAGGTAGGTTGAACCTGGAATCGTCCTACATTCATTGTCCATACCCAAAGCCTAGGGGGAATATCCTTCGGTCTGGATCTGAATACAGTATGATCGGGGAGTCATTTGTTTGTGTGATTCCTTGAATTTCATTTTATTCCTGCTGTAATCTCAGAACAAGAAAGATTATTATGAATTTATGAAATATAAATGTAAGATTTCGCACGGCTGATGTCAGGTTGGTTTCGTCTTTTTTGTTTTTCAGCTTAGTTAGAGGCATCGGAAAATATTCAGGGAATAATTTTTATATCATATACCTGTAAAATGTATACCTAAGTATTATAAAAACAGATTCAGATAGGTTAGGTAATTTTATTTTTATTTTTATTCAATTTATTCAATAAAAAAATTACAATGTGTGATATACATATATATATTTCACTAGTAATAAGATAAAAGATATTATGATATGATTAATATTTATTATTTTTCAATGTTCTCCCATAATAAGCAATTGCTTGTGTGTATGGGATGAAGTATTATTTGTTTAGTTTCTTAGATTTTTATTTTATTTTTTAAATTTTTGTTTTTGTTTTTCTTTTATTTATTTACGTTTTTTTATTTGGTTTAGGTTTTCAGTATATTTTTTTAATTGTGTTCTGAATTCTTTGAAACTATCATTTAGTGATCTTATATTTTCTAACAATTTTTTGAAGAAATTTGTTCCTAAGTATTTGTAGTTTTGCTGACCCAAAGTTTTTTTACAAATCGGAATTGGTAACATGTATTTTTGCCTGATATTTGCTGTGTTTTTGAATGGTACGGTTTTATTTTGGATATCATCTTTGTAAACTTGTAAGGTTGCGTGATACAGGAAAAGAATATTTAATTTTAAAATAAAAATAGTAATAAAAACGTATAAGTAATTTTAAACAAATAAAGCGTATCACCTCACGCTAATTGGGCCAGTTAAAACAATCTCCTCCGTTATACATTATAATTAATAATAGCTGATGCGAACCAATTTTAATTTATGAAACAATTGTGCAAAATTAAAGCACCGTAATTTTTGTATCAACACGCCAACTGGTTTCAAATACAGTGTGCCTTTGTCTGGGTAGATACAAAGATTACGGTTGTGCCGAAACCGGTTTGGAAACTAGTGATGTACACAATGTTGTCTACAGACTTTCATAATGATGTTCCATCACTAAATTCCCAAATTAACCATTTTCACTTGACTTTTTTTTAAATGTAAAACCGCATGAGAGTCCCAATTGCTCCCAACAGTCCGGAGTCAGTGAGACTACTTGTATTTACATCTAATTTATTCCTTATTCTTCATACAAACTTTACCTTTTCTGATTACCCTCGGAAAGTTACTAATTCATCGTCTAGAAAAATAAAATCTGGTGCTTACCGCTAATTTAATAGTTGAATTACGTTTTATAAAATTTTCAAAACGTTTTACGTGAAATAGTTTAATGGTAAGGTGATGTTTGTATTAATCTTAAATATAAATAACTTACATCCGTAGGAATCCCTCTAGAAACATTTGAGATTTTAGTAATACGTTCATCAGAAATAATTAAAATGTGAGTTATTAGAGTATTACAAAGCCTTAATGTTATTATTAAATTTTACTTCCCTGCGAAGCAACAAAAACTCACCGTGATCAACCAGTAATATTACAAAATGTATTTTTAACTTGAACCCGGTAGCTTCATAAATCTCTAACTTATCGAAAATAACAAATGACATCACCAATCCGGGTATGTTGTGAGGCTGAGGGTAGTGGGGAGAGTAAGGAGATGAGAAAGAGGAAGTACTCAGTCAGATTTGGCCACCAAACACACAACTAGCAACTTTTCAATTCTGAATGTTGGTCTTATATCAGAGCGATACTGAGAGTATCTTCCTCTCTGGAAGGGTTTCGAGGTTTCGCTCTGCAGTTTTTAATGGTTTTAAATTCTTGATATTTCAGCAGGTTACATACAATTAAATAATCAGTTATATAATCGAAGATAACATTTACATTATCGCGGGGATTGAAAATTATTTATTTATTTACGATCGTTTACAATGAAATTATTTTCAAATCACCCTATGAATTTTTGTACGGCTAACATTAATGTCCTTATCCATGCATTCCAAAATAGTAGATTAACTCTAACTGACAGTTAGCGCGTTTAAATTCCTCGGTTAAAACCCGCGGTTAGGTTTAAACCCGCCTTTATCTCCCGCGGAGGCTGTAACCGTAACAGATGTATGGGCCGGAGTACAATGCCAGGCGCTCTATGAAAAATGTATTAACGTGCCTTTGATAATTCATTTTGTATGAAAGGGTCTGTTAGCACTTTGTTTATTTGCCTTTCCGTGTCAACGCGTACGACGCCGGGTTTTTAAATAATGACTTTAACAACATCTTATCAATAATATTAATGATATTTATTAAAAAAAACTCCTCAAGGAAGCAGAACATTAATAGTTTCATAAGCTCTATCTAATTTTATTATCTACAAACAGATGTAGAAAACTCCTGGGAAGTTAGTTAGCTAAGAGCTTTACAGATGCACTCATAGAGGGCAGTGCAAAGAGCTTGCTTGGAAGTCCGCAAGATGGCAGCTAGTAGCCAGTAGTCGCTAGGGCCAGTAAGGCTGCTTCCAGACAAACATGGTGTTTGCAGATCTCATTTAGCCAGCTCCTAGTTAGGTCGACCATCGAAGTCACTCTTGTAATACGCGAAGTATTGAATGAATCCCTGATTCAATATAAAAAAACTTATTTTCTAAAATCTCCTTCCACGACTTACTTGGCAGGTCGCTTCAGATAAACACACTTTTATTAGATATTTTCGGAAAAGATTCAACTTTGCATGCAGAGGACATAGTAGATTATTGGCTTGATAGATTGGGGCCCTTCAG
The DNA here is from genome assembly GCF_061612785.1 of Hesperophylax consimilis. Classification (NCBI taxonomy): domain Eukaryota; kingdom Metazoa; phylum Arthropoda; class Insecta; order Trichoptera; family Limnephilidae; genus Hesperophylax; species Hesperophylax consimilis. The sequence goes on from NC_142857.1 coordinate 15,364,988, forward strand.
TAACCTCTATACTATAAATTGTTCGTACGGAAGAACTACCTCCAGGGTCGAAGTAATGCTCTATATTCCATATTGCAGAACGGACATTTTTGTTTTGTTTTTCTTTTTAAAGAAAGATTAATATTTCCGGGTTACGTATAACCTGACAATATTTGGATATCTCCTTCTACCACCACAGTAAGCGGATAATGTTGCTTGTGTTGTGATGGAGGACTTAGCCAGCTGAGGAATTGAACACACTACGCCTGGGTGGGACCCGAACGCGATGCTAACTCGGCCCAGCATATCATGATAAGAGGAATGGCGCTGCTAAAAGAAATCTATAGGTCTTTTGAAATTTTCAGCGTCGGCCTATGTTTATGTAAATTATGTCATGTGCATATTGTAATAGGATTACATCTGTAATACACATAACCAAAAATAAAAAATAAATGAACCCTGGACATTTCATCATTTTGCGTTTGCTATTTTACCCGCCATTTATATGGATATAATTTTAAGATTAGCGGCAAAAGCAGAGTTTATATTTTAAATATTGAAAAATTTGGTTCACAATTTTAGGACTTCCGTGAATTTGAAAGAATTTCCATCAAGTCACTTTGGTTTAAATGCGAAATTGACAATAGTTATTTATATTTTTTGCACATTTAGTTTTTAATTTATTTATTTAGGTAAAAAACTTGCGACTTACTTATGAATATAACCGTCTGAAAAGATGAGTTTTAAGTTTATCTCTAAATTTAATTCTTATTTTATATAAAAAAACATTCCTTTTCATGTTTCGTTTAGATCTATTAGTATTATCTTCTGCAATGATATTAAACTATTTTTATTATATTAGGCGTTTCATATCAAAGTTTTATAGGATTTTGGCCAACGAACACCCTAAAATCTAAAATTTTGTAAACTAGAAACAGAGCCATTAGAAAAATATTGAAACAATATCATACAAACGAACCCTTGGAATTTCCGAACAAAAGAATAAGGTTCACTGAGGTCAGTCATATGGCTACTAGTGTTGGCATTCACCTCCACAAAACAAATAACAAATATTGTTTCATAGCAGCTCCCCTGCCTACATAACATATCATAAAATTGTATGTTTGCTCTTTGAATAAGAGCTATTCTGTTGTATCTTTTTTTTCTTTTGCGGCCGCCCGGACAAAAGACGTGAGAAGTTTTCTGATGGCGAGAGAGTATAGTAATGCATGTGCTCGGAATGGAATATTTAGTTTTTCGTACATACCTGACCCATCTGTAAATGTATCACATTAGTTACAATCTCAAATATATGTATAAATAATTTATTCGTGTCACATTCAGGTATCTATCTACATGCACGGAGAAAAATCAGTATTGCTGATTTATTAAAATCTCTTTAAATTATTAGTTATCCTGTTAAAAACGTTATTGCAAGCCCCTTTATGATAAAGTGTTATGTGTAAATTCGTAATAATATCGGATCACGTGTTCATTCATCTGCGTTTAGTTTAATAATACAGGGTGTATGGGGGTAAAGTGTGATAACTTCTGGAGGTGCTTCTACATGATGGTAGATGTAAAACTTTTTTCAAAATTTCATTGTTTATTTTTCCGTACAAAAATATTTTTCCATACATTAATATTTATTTTCCCATACAAATAATTTTTCTTAACCTAAAAACTACCTCACTGGAGTATCGAAAAGAGTTATTTACTTGTACTATCATGTAGAATCACCTCACGAAGTTAGCGCATTTTACCCCCGGACACCCTATTTATCATGACGAAATGCCAAAATGTAAGGTTTCTATGAACATGTGTTCGGACTTCGTGGAAAAATATTGAAGATTATCAGAATCCTTAAAAAAATTTTTTTTTATTATTATTATTATAATTTTATTTTTTTGGTAGAAAGCAGTCACTTCGTGATTTGACATATTGATGAATATAAAACAATTACTTTGTACTAGAATTTTCTAAATACTAATTTAAATAATGTAATTTTATACTTTGTAGATGCTTGTACTAAGCAAAACCGGTCGGCTATATAATATTAAATAAATAAAATTTCGTGTTTATAATTATTTTCATCAATATATTTTTAACAGCTTAAAAGTGTTCGGGTGAAGTCAGTGAGTTATATTTCGGTAGAAATTCGGAATGCGGGTTCGTCATGTTATATTCTTACAGTATTTTTCCAGTTAATGCCTCAAGCTTTTTAGTCGATTATTCCAATTCCTACTTTTTCCTTACTCTGCAAAGTTTGGCATTTCCTGCCGTACGAACATACTTCATAACTTTCAGTAAATTCTGCCATGCGTAATATAAGCAATGTATGTATAGGATATCCTTAAAAAATAAACTAAACGTAAAATATATTCTGTTTTCTTCACAGGTTAGTTGTAATGATTTTTTTATTAATTCATCAATAAATATTCATCTTCTCTAAATACAGGGTTTTCCAATAAGACGTGTTATTTTGATATTCAATCGTAAAAGATCAATGGTTTCGTTGCTTGTGTGGCACGTAGCGTCGTCTTGTTGAAAGTAAACGTTGTCCAGATCAATACCATCCAATTCTAGCCATAAAAATTAATCATCTCTCGATGGCGCAATCCATTCACCGTAACTGTTGCTCCAGCCTCATTTTCGAAAAAGTAAGGTCCAATGACTCCGCCGGACCATAAATCGCACCAAACAGTCACACGTTGAAGATAGAGAGGCTTTTCAACAATAATTCTTTGGTTTTCCGAGCCTCAGATGCGACAATTTAACTAGTTGACGAAGCCACCGAGGTGGAAATGGACCTCATCACTCAAGATGATTTGCATTTGATTCACTCAAGTGAATTTAAATAATTTCAATGCGTTGTTGAAGCGTGCATCGTTCCATTTTTATTAATGGCGTAGTTTTTACTTGTCAAATGTCAAAAAATGACAGTTTTAAAAGTAACATCTACCGAAATAGCGGGGTATTCAAAATAACACCTCTTATTGGAAAACCATGTAGTATTAAATAAAGTCGCTATCCGCGTCTGTCTGTTTGTGCGCTTAGTTCTTTTAAACTACGCGATGGATTTTGACACGCTTTTCACTGTCATTTAGAAAATTTCTTCCGGAAGGTTTATATATATGATAAATGCATATTATATTTATATAAAGTAGAGAAAAGTCGATGTTTTATAATCAAGTAGTAAAAATATTTTTTTTCGGGCAGTACATTGCTAACGCTGGCTAAACCTCATGAGATACATCAAAATAATTTGCTACGAAATTGTATATCTTCAAAAGGCCTACAGAAAAGTTCGGAATGGTATATGTCTATCTCCCAAAGATAATCCTCGGCAATACTAAAAATATAAAAAAAATTAGCCTAGTTATGTTTGTGCTAGCAATACTCAATAAGTAGTCTATCGATATCGCTGAAAATTTCAAAGATTGTTATTATTAGTGCCAAGAGTGTTTAGAAAGTGGTTTGTATGGTATAAAAAGTCGGGGACACCCAAGGAATGCTTAACGCAATATATATGCACCGGAAAGAGATACAATATCGAATTAAGGCGATGCCATACGTAGTAATGCAAAATCATGTGTTTTTGGTTTGAAAATTTGATCGCCTAGAAATGTTTCAGATGCTTTAATTAAATACTACGAGTAGACTACATCTTGACCTTTGAAATAATCGAGTATTTTTTATATATATATCTTTTTATAAGCCCAGAAAAAAATAATGTAAAGGTCTATGAAAACTGCTTTAAAGTTCAAAATCTCCTACTTACGAACCCATTTACGGTTATGATTTTATTGTATAATGTGGCAAATTAAGTTATTTATAAAATGATCGGAGAAAAATTTAATATTTATGCCTGAACATCCACAAAATAAAATAAAAGGCACTTTTTGGCCATGTTTTTTTTCTTGCATAAATCAAAACAGGCGGATGGTGTTAAGCGGGAATTTAAACCTTCTACGTAAGGGTTGTTATTGATAGCGGCTCAATTTAAAATATTACACGACGTAGTGAATTACCTTAAAGTCGATGTAATGTAGTTTTTTAACAGTAACATTGTATTATGCAGTACTAAATCAGTTTCAGTGCCGGCAACCCGGGCGTTTATTTAAGGTTGGTTCTGTACAGATGTTTTTTTTTCATTACCCTCCTCACTAGACAAAGTCTGTTCTGAGGCTGGTAATTAACAATTTAGATGGTGGAAGAATTTGGAAATGCCCAAGAAATACATTAACAACAGCGCAATTAATTTTTCATCATTCGATAAAAATATAAGGGAGTTTTAAATAAATGAATAAATAACGTGAAAGTAATTTGTATTCCTCGAAGTTTTCTTCGCTGCTTTTAAACTCGAACGTGTAGGTTATTCGAAAGCAATACATATTTCGAAAATGATATTTTATATTCGAATTTGAAATAATTACGGGTATTTATTACTTCACGACGGTTGAGTGTTGCCACAGTGAGCATCTTGCGGTGTGCTCTTTGGAGCGTTCCTTAATTATTTCGGTCGGGTAGGTACACTTATTTTCGGTGGATTTTAAAGGTATACACCGACAAAAGGGTAGGTCGCTAGACCATTGTCTAAGGCCTTTTTTGGTTTTTGCTGGGCCTGTCTGTCTGTCTGTCTTTTAGGCCTTTTGCGCTTTGGGACTGCCGCGGACATTGATAAATATGGCAAATTAGAAGCTGCTCTCGCTGCGTTTGTTGCTTTTGGGATAACCTTTTCCAAATGCGACGTTGAATGATGAACGTTGCATAAAAATAATGCTTTTATCGACTCCTATTATGTAAATATTTCGTATTTAGTACTGTCGTGAGGATTCTTTGGCGTTTATTGTTTTTTTAACGTTTTTTGAAATCCATGAAATGATTTCGACTAAATATAATAGTACACGGAAAAAAATGTTCCTCTTAAAAAAGTGACAGCATGCCTACTTACTGATAAAATATGATGTCATTCAGAATATATTGAGAACACGTATTCCTTTTTTTAATTATATATCATGACGTAATGCGACAATATAAGTATTTGTTTTAACACGTGTTCCGCCGTCCTCATAAAACATTCGCTTTTGTCTGATACTCTGTTAGCAACTCATTCAATTCATTTGTAATAGGCTTGCAGTCCCATTTTTAACAGGAAAACATATAATTTGACCAGTCTTTTTAAAAATTAACAATACTTCATATCAGTAAGTTTTCTACGTGTAGGAATAATTTAACAAAGGTTTTTTAATTCTTCCAGACTAAAGAAACTATGTTTTGTTGTGTATCCAGGGTTTTCTTACAAACTCTCTGGATCAATAAATCTCCTGCCTCATTAAAATACTTGGACTTTTATTGTGATAGATTGACAATGGTTCTGATATCTCAATTAGCAGCGGTTGGAATAATCTGGACCCTGACCTTGAAGTACTCACCTCATTTATTATACTACTATTCTCGACAGCTAACGCCATCTATTAGTAATTTAATAGACCAATCTTCAATCTATCGGTGAGTTCATTCACTAATATCGAGGATATTACAGGTATGTTTGAAGTTGTTCAATAAGAACAGATGTGTATCTAAATATATTGTTGAAACTCGGGCGAAGCCAAACAGGTAACACAAATGTCGTTCGCTCTTTTTTCGAATAGAGCAGACAAATAAAAATAATTCAAGCACGGAATCGAGCGCTGCACGAAGCGCCACCGTGGACACCGGTGTTTCGAGAAGTCTGTGACACTTGGTCAGTCCAGCGCATCGGCTGACTTCCTCTACTCTGTACAGGGTAGAACAGCTCATACACGAAGTATTTTAACCAGCAAGCATATTTGGAGTTGAAAGAAGATTTCATTTCGCTGTTGATCACGTGATACGCACTCCGTCTCGTATCAGCAGGACAGCAAAACGCGTGTCATTTGTAGCAGTATGATCAGTGGCGATGTGTGGTAGAAAAATATACCTATTCTGTTCCTTCACTTATTTTATTTTTTGCCTTTACCATTTCCAACCTATTATGGCTCCAAACTGGTACAATTATTCCTTAAACTATGGTTTATATGCACAACATTCGGGAGAGAGGGGTTTACAGGGGTTGTATATATTGATTTCATTAAAATTATATGGATTTTTCCATATTTTTGCAATGTCGTGTTTCACAGCTGAATATACCATTATTTGGTTATTACGAGCGGGCATAATTATCTCGGTTTTATAGATTAAGGGGAAGCTTAGTGCCAAATCACTATTTTGATTTATCTTTATAACGAATTGGTGTACATTATGAATACCAAAAAATATGCATTAAATAAATTGAAGGTTTTTTATCGCTTCGCTTGAGTAGAATACAAATAAAAAAATAAATTACTAAATAAAAAATATGATGCAAACTGCTAAAAAAATTTTTTTTCAATAGAAATTTATGAACGCATAAAGGAAACAACTTTTGAAAAATACAGTATTATAGCTAAGATTATCTGTGACAGTTTCTTTTGATTATTTTTTATTTCTTTCTTATAAAACTATTTACAGAATAAATAAAAATCAGTTTTTGCTTGAAATCAAACGTTTCTAGACTCCTTTAACTCTGTCAAGCGATTTTAATGCCTATTACCTACGATATAAGGTATACCAAGAACATACTCATTTTTGGCTTGTAGCTTCCTTCAAGACAAGTTTACTTCAAGTTCACCTCTTTATCTTGAGAAGCGATGCCTTTCAGACCTGCTATTGGCCGATCAAATTAACACATGATAGCATGGATTGAATGATAACTTTGTTCTCTGTTTTATACTGTAGGGAACTTGCATTTATATTTAAGATGGAATTCGGTGGGGAGTAGTGATTAATCTTTAGTGGTGTCATTTTTAGATTGGACTTAAGTATAAGAGGGCTAATATATTGGTATAATATATCGATAGTGCGCATGGATGGAGCAAGGGAGTGTTCTAAGACAGGTCAAGGAAGAAAGCTAGCAAAGAGGTTCTCAGTAATATAATTTTTTGAAAATATACCAAAATCAAAAGGAATTCCTTTCCCAGAGGTCAAAGTTATTGCACAGTAAAAATTACAGTATACTTGAATTGTAAACATCAATTTTAATTACGCCAAATATGCAGGTGCATGGTGCATAAAAAATCATTGTAATTGGTCACTTTGTTCTGAGTGTTTCGTTCTGACGGTGCCCGGGTTCGAATCCCGGTCCGGTCGTAAAAGATAAGCACCCCCGTAATTTAGGGCTGTAAAGTGCAATTTTGGCGGTGAATGGCTGACGGGGCAGCTCGTTCTAAGGCTACCTTTCATTTCCTTAATTTCGACGATAAATTTAATTAGAACGATTTTCGATACAGCTTAGCACTGCTTCTGCGTGGCATCTTACGGGATTATTGTGAAATAGTTTGTAAATTTTGTAAGCAGAGTTTTTTTTTGCGGTGTTCAATATAATGTACATGAAATGCATCCAACAATTTTTGTGTGATAAAACTCAAATAACCTTTGTTGCCAATTTTTTTGAAGACGTGCTTAAATTGCATTTTTTGTAAAGTTCTGTGGTTAAGCTCGTATTGTTTTGCAAAGATGTTTTACTGTCTACCAAAAATATTGAAATAAATTTTAACAGAAAAATGGTTTACTAAATACAAGTTATTGTCGATTTATTGGACATTTCCTGCATTTTTTTGTGATAATGTAGGAAATAGGTATAACCTATAGAAAAATTTTCATATTAAAATGTTCCACGATTGAACGAGGTTTTATGGTTCAGATTTTTGAGAATAAATTTTAAAAAAAGGTTTATAAATTCAAGTGATTGGACTATTTATTGAACATTTCCTGCATTATTTTGTGATAATATTGGAATCAGGTTTAACCTATAAAAAATCTTCTACTATTGAACGAGGTTTTATGGTTTAGATTTTTGAGAATAATTTTTTTTAAAGGTTTTTTAAATTTAAGTGATTGAACGACGTTTTATTGTTCAGGTTCTTAAGAATAATCTCTTTAAAAAAGGTTTATTAAATTTAAAGTGATTTAAGATTTATTGAACATTTCCTGGAATATTTTATGATAATGTAAGAAATAGGTATAACCTAAAGAAAGCTTTACACATTAAAATGTTCTACGATTGAACGAGGTTTTATTGTTCAGATTTTTGAGAATATATTTTTTTAAATGTTTTATTAAATTCAAGTTATTGACGATTTATTAGACATTTCCTGCATTATTTTGGGATAATATCGAAAAAAGGTATAACCTAAAGAAAGCTTTACACATTAAAAAGTTCTACAATTGAACGAATTTTATTTTTCAGATTTTAATTAATAAATTTTTTTAAATGTAAGACAGAAAATATCAAAATTTCATTATAATGGAGGGTGAAAGTATAAGTAAGATATTTTTTTTTTCTATATTCTGTTATTTTTAATTCCAGCTAAGTTTACAAGGTAGATTGTATTGAGCTTTAAAATTTATTCTTCATGTAGATCTGTGTTGAATATAATATGAACCTACATCTACCGTTATAGGCTTTTTTATGGAATACAAGTGGATCCCCGACAAAGCTTTGCTATTGCTTATGTCGTTCTCGGGCGCCTCCGACTTCTTCCATCATTCACTACTGTATACCACAATGTAATTCGACTCCGTATCGCATTCCGGTGCAGAGATATTGCGTTAAGTTTTCCTCGGGCGCCTCCGACTTCTTCCATCATTCACTACTGTATACCACAATGTAATTCGACTCCGTATCGCATTCCGGTGCAGAGATATTGCGTTAAGTTTTCCTCGGGCATCCCCGACTTCTTCCATCATTCACTACTGTATACCACAATGTAATTCGACTCCGTATCGCATTCCGGTGCAGAGATATTGCGTTAAGTTTTCCTCGGGCGCCTCCGACTTCTTCCATCATTCACTACTGTATACCACAATGTAATTCGACTCCGTATCGCATTCCGGTGCAGAGATATTGCGTTAAGTTTTCCTCGGGCGCCTCCGACTTCTTCCATCATTCACTACTGTATACCACAATGTAATTCGACTCCGTATCGCATTCCGGTGCAGAGATATTGCGTTAAGTTTTCCTCGGGCGCCTCCGACTTCTTCCATCATTCACTACTGTATACCACAATGTAATTCGACTCCGTATCGCATTCCGGTGCAGAGATATTGCGTTAAGTTTTCCTCGGGCGCCTCCGACTTCTTCCATCATTCACTACTGTATACCACAATGTAATTCGACTCCGTATCGCATTCCGGTGCAGAGATATTGCGTTAAGTTTTCCTCGGGCGCCTCCGACTTCTTCCATCATTCACTACTGTATACCACAATGTAATTCGACTCCGTATCGCATTCCGGTGCAGAGATATTGCGTTAAGTTTTCCTCGGGCGCCTCCGACTTCTTCCATCATTCACTACTGTATACCACAATGTAATTCGACTCCGTATCGCATTCCGGTGCAGAGATATTGCGTTAAGTTTTCCTCGGGCGCCTCCGACTTCTTCCATCATTCACTACTGTATACCACAATGTAATTCGACTCCGTATCGCATTCCGGTGCAGAGATATTGCGTTAAGTTTTCCTCGGGCGCCTCCGACTTCTTCCATCATTCACTACTGTATACCACAATGTAATTCGACTCCGTATCGCATTCCGGTGCAGAGATATTGCGTTAAGTTTTCCTCGGGCATCCCCGACTTCTTCCATCATTCACTACTGTATACCACAATGTAATTCGACTCCGTATCGCATTCCGGTGCAGAGATATTGCGTTAAGTTTTCCTCGGGCGCCTCCGACTTCTTCCATCATTCACTACTGTATACCACAATGTAATTCGACTCCGTATCGCATTCCGGTGCAGAGATATTGCGTTAAGTTTTCCTCGGGCGCCTCCGACTTCTTCCATCATTCACTACTGTATACCACAATGTAATTCGACTCCGTATCGCATTCCGGTGCAGAGATATTGCGTTAAGTTTTCCTCGGGCGCCTCCGACTTCTTCCATCATTCACTACTGTATACCACAATGTAATTCGACTCCGTATCGCATTCCGGTGCAGAGATATTGCGTTAAGTTTTCCTCGGGCGCCTCCGACTTCTTCCATCATTCACTACTGTATACCACAATGTAATTCGACTCCGTATCGCATTCCGGTGCAGAGATATTGCGTTAAGTTTTCCTCGGGCATCCCCGACTTCTTCCATCATTCACTACTGTATACCACAATGTAATTCGACTCCGTATCGCATTCCGGTGCAGAGATATTGCGTTAAGTTTTCCTCGGGCGCCTCCGACTTCTTCCATCATTCACTACTGTATACCACAATGTAATTCGACTCCGTATCGCATTCCGGTGCAGAGATATTGCGTTAAGTTTTCCTCGGGCGCCTCCGACTTCTTCCATCATTCACTACTGTATACCACAATGTAATTCGACTCCGTATCGCATTCCGGTGCAGAGATATTGCGTTAAGTTTTCCTCGGGCGCCTCCGACTTCTTCCATCATTCACTACTGTATACCACAATGTAATTCGACTCCGTATCGCATTCCGGTGCAGAGATATTGCGTTAAGTTTTCCTCGGGCGCCTCCGACTTCTTCCATCATTCACTACTGTATACCACAATGTAATTCGACTCCGTATCGCATTCCGGTGCAGAGATATTGCGTTAAGTTTTCCTCGGGCGCCTCCGACTTCTTCCATCATTCACTACTGTATACCACAATGTAATTCGACTCCGTATCGCATTCCGGTGCAGAGATATTGCGTTAAGTTTTCCTCGGGCGCCTCCGACTTCTTCCATCATTCACTACTGTATACCACAATGTAATTCGACTCCGTATCGCATTCCGGTGCAGAGATATTGCGTTAAGTTTTCCTCGGGCGCCTCCGACTTCTTCCATCATTCACTACTGTATACCACAATGTAATTCGACTCCGTATCGCATTCCGGTGCAGAGATATTGCGTTAAGTTTTCCTCGGGCATCCCCGACTTCTTCCATCATTCACTACTGTATACCACAATGTAATTCGACTCCGTATCGCATTCCGGTGCAGAGATATTGCGTTAAGTTTTCCTCGGGCGCCTCCGACTTCTTCCATCATTCACTACTGTATACCACAATGTAATTCGACTCCGTATCGCATTCCGGTGCAGAGATATTGCGTTAAGTTTTCCTCGGGCGCCTCCGACTTCTTCCATCATTCACTACTGTATACCACAATGTAATTCGACTCCGTATCGCATTCCGGTGCAGAGATATTGCGTTAAGTTTTCCTCGGGCGCCTCCGACTTCTTCCATCATTCACTACTGTATACCACAATGTAATTCGACTCCGTATCGCATTCCGGTGCAGAGATATTGCGTTAAGTTTTCCTCGGGCGCCTCCGACTTCTTCCATCATTCACTACTGTATACCACAATGTAATTCGACTCCGTATCGCATTCCGGTGCAGAGATATTGCGTTAAGTTTTCCTCGGGCGCCTCCGACTTCTTCCATCATTCACTACTGTATACCACAATGTAATTCGACTCCGTATCGCATTCCGGTGCAGAGATATTGCGTTAAGTTTTCCTCGGGCGCCTCCGACTTCTTCCATCATTCACTACTGTATACCACAATGTAATTCGACTCCGTATCGCATTCCGGTGCAGAGATATTGCGTTAAGTTTTCCTCGGGCATCCCCGACTTCTTCCATCATTCACTACTGTATACCACAATGTAATTCGACTCCGTATCGCATTCCGGTGCAGAGATATTGCGTTAAGTTTTCCTCGGGCGCCTCCGACTTCTTCCATCATTCACTACTGTATACCACAATGTAATTCGACTCCGTATCGCATTCCGGTGCAGAGATATTGCGTTAAGTTTTCCTCGGGCGCCTCCGACTTCTTCCATCATTCACTACTGTATACCACAATGTAATTCGACTCCGTATCGCATTCCGGTGCAGAGATATTGCGTTAAGTTTTCCTCGGGCGCCTCCGACTTCTTCCATCATTCACTACTGTATACCACAATGTAATTCGACTCCGTATCGCATTCCGGTGCAGAGATATTGCGTTAAGTTTTCCTCGGGCGCCTCCGACTTCTTCCATCATTCACTACTGTATACCACAATGTAATTCGACTCCGTATCGCATTCCGGTGCAGAGATATTGCGTTAAGTTTTCCTCGGGCGCCTCCGACTTCTTCCATCATTCACTACTGTATACCACAATGTAATTCGACTCCGTATCGCATTCCGGTGCAGAGATATTGCGTTAAGTTTTCCTCGGGCATCCCCGACTTCTTCCATCATTCACTACTGTATACCACAATGTAATTCGACTCCGTATCGCATTCCGGTGCAGAGATATTGCGTTAAGTTTTCCTCGGGCGCCTCCGACTTCTTCCATCATTCACTACTGTATACCACAATGTAATTCGACTCCGTATCGCATTCCGGTGCAGAGATATTGCGTTAAGTTTTCCTCGGGCGCCTCCGACTTCTTCCATCATTCACTACTGTATACCACAATGTAATTCGACTCCGTATCGCATTCCGGTGCAGAGATATTGCGTTAAGTTTTCCTCGGGCGCCTCCGACTTCTTCCATCATTCACTACTGTATACCACAATGTAATTCGACTCCGTATCGCATTCCGGTGCAGAGATATTGCGTTAAGTTTTCCTCGGGCGCCTCCGACTTCTTCCATCATTCACTACTGTATACCACAATGTAATTCGACTCCGTATCGCATTCCGGTGCAGAGATATTGCGTTAAGTTTTCCTCGGGCGCCTCCGACTTCTTCCATCATTCACTACTGTATACCACAATGTAATTCGACTCCGTATCGCATTCCGGTGCAGAGATATTGCGTTAAGTTTTCCTCGGGCATCCCCGACTTCTTCCATCATTCACTACTGTATACCACAATGTAATTCGACTCCGTATCGCATTCCGGTGCAGAGATATTGCGTTAAGTTTTCCTCGGGCGCCTCCGACTTCTTCCATCATTCACTACTGTATACCACAATGTAATTCGACTCCGTATCGCATTCCGGTGCAGAGATATTGCGTTAAGTTTTCCTCGGGCGCCTCCGACTTCTTCCATCATTCACTACTGTATACCACAATGTAATTCGACTCCGTATCGCATTCCGGTGCAGAGATATTGCGTTAAGTTTTCCTCGGGCGCCTCCGACTTCTTCCATCATTCACTACTGTATACCACAATGTAATTCGACTCCGTATCGCATTCCGGTGCAGAGATATTGCGTTAAGTTTTCCTCGGGCATCCCCGACTTCTTCCATCATTCACTACTGTATACCACAATGTAATTCGACTCCGTATCGCATTCCGGTGCAGAGATATTGCGTTAAGTTTTCCTCGGGCATCCCCGACTTCTTCCATCATTCACTACTGTATACCACAATGTAATTCGACTCCGTATCGCATTCCGGTGCAGAGATATTGCGTTAAGTTTTCCTCGGGCGCCTCCGACTTCTTCCATCATTCACTACTGTATACCACAATGTAATTCGACTCCGTATCGCATTCCGGTGCAGAGATATTGCGTTAAGTTTTCCTCGGGCGCCTCCGACTTCTTCCATCATTCACTACTGTATACCACAATGTAATTCGACTCCGTATCGCATTCCGGTGCAGAGATATTGCGTTAAGTTTTCCTCGGGCGCCTCCGACTTCTTCCATCATTCACTACTGTATACCACAATGTAATTCGACTCCGTATCGCATTCCGGTGCAGAGATATTGCGTTAAGTTTTCCTCGGGCGCCTCCGACTTCTTCCATCATTCACTACTGTATACCACAATGTAATTCGACTCCGTATCGCATTCCGGTGCAGAGATATTGCGTTAAGTTTTCCTCGGGCGCCTCCGACTTCTTCCATCATTCACTACTGTATACCACAATGTAATTCGACTCCGTATCGCATTCCGGTGCAGAGATATTGCGTTAAGTTTTCCTCGGGCGCCTCCGACTTCTTCCATCATTCACTACTGTATACCACAATGTAATTCGACTCCGTATCGCATTCCGGTGCAGAGATATTGCGTTAAGTTTTCCTCGGGCGCCTCCGACTTCTTCCATCATTCACTACTGTATACCACAATGTAATTCGACTCCGTATCGCATTCCGGTGCAGAGATATTGCGTTAAGTTTTCCTCGGGCGCCTCCGACTTCTTCCATCATTCACTACTGTATACCACAATGTAATTCGACTCCGTATCGCATTCCGGTGCAGAGATATTGCGTTAAGTTTTCCTCGGGCGCCTCCGACTTCTTCCATCATTCACTACTGTATACCACAATGTAATTCGACTCCGTATCGCATTCCGGTGCAGAGATATTGCGTTAAGTTTTCCTCGGGCGCCTCCGACTTCTTCCATCATTCACTACTGTATACCACAATGTAATTCGACTCCGTATCGCATTCCGGTGCAGAGATATTGCGTTAAGTTTTCCTCGGGCGCCTCCGACTTCTTCCATCATTCACTACTGTATACCACAATGTAATTCGACTCCGTATCGCATTCCGGTGCAGAGATATTGCGTTAAGTTTTCCTCGGGCGCCTCCGACTTCTTCCATCATTCACTACTGTATACCACAATGTAATTCGACTCCGTATCGCATTCCGGTGCAGAGATATTGCGTTAAGTTTTCCTCGGGCGCCTCCGACTTCTTCCATCATTCACTACTGTATACCACAATGTAATTCGACTCCGTATCGCATTCCGGTGCAGAGATATTGCGTTAAGTTTTCCTCGGGCGCCTCCGACTTCTTCCATCATTCACTACTGTATACCACAATGTAATTCGACTCCGTATCGCATTCCGGTGCAGAGATATTGCGTTAAGTTTTCCTCGGGCGCCTCCGACTTCTTCCATCATTCACTACTGTATACCACAATGTAATTCGACTCCGTATCGCATTCCGGTGCAGAGATATTGCGTTAAGTTTTCCTCGGGCGCCTCCGACTTCTTCCATCATTCACTACTGTATACCACAATGTAATTCGACTCCGTATCGCATTCCGGTGCAGAGATATTGCGTTAAGTTTTCCTCGGGCATCCCCGACTTCTTCCATCATTCACTACTGTATACCACAATGTAATTCGACTCCGTATCGCATTCCGGTGCAGAGATATTGCGTTAAGTTTTCCTCGGGCGCCTCCGACTTCTTCCATCATTCACTACTGTATACCACAATGTAATTCGACTCCGTATCGCATTCCGGTGCAGAGATATTGCGTTAAGTTTTCCTCGGGCGCCTCCGACTTCTTCCATCATTCACTACTGTATACCACAATGTAATTCGACTCCGTATCGCATTCCGGTGCAGAGATATTGCGTTAAGTTTTCCTCGGGCGCCTCCGACTTCTTCCATCATTCACTACTGTATACCACAATGTAATTCGACTCCGTATCGCATTCCGGTGCAGAGATATTGCGTTAAGTTTTCCTCGGGCGCCTCCGACTTCTTCCATCATTCACTACTGTATACCACAATGTAATTCGACTCCGTATCGCATTCCGGTGCAGAGATATTGCGTTAAGTTTTCCTCGGGCGCCTCCGACTTCTTCCATCATTCACTACTGTATACCACAATGTAATTCGACTCCGTATCGCATTCCGGTGCAGAGATATTGCGTTAAGTTTTCCTCGGGCGCCTCCGACTTCTTCCATCATTCACTACTGTATACCACAATGTAATTCGACTCCGTATCGCATTCCGGTGCAGAGATATTGCGTTAAGTTTTCCTCGGGCGCCTCCGACTTCTTCCATCATTCACTACTGTATACCACAATGTAATTCGACTCCGTATCGCATTCCGGTGCAGAGATATTGCGTTAAGTTTTCCTCGGGCGCCTCCGACTTCTTCCATCATTCACTACTGTATACCACAATGTAATTCGACTCCGTATCGCATTCCGGTGCAGAGATATTGCGTTAAGTTTTCCTCGGGCGCCTCCGACTTCTTCCATCATTCACTACTGTATACCACAATGTAATTCGACTCCGTATCGCATTCCGGTGCAGAGATATTGCGTTAAGTTTTCCTCGGGCGCCTCCGACTTCTTCCATCATTCACTACTGTATACCACAATGTAATTCGACTCCGTATCGCATTCCGGTGCAGAGATATTGCGTTAAGTTTTCCTCGGGCGCCTCCGACTTCTTCCATCATTCACTACTGTATACCACAATGTAATTCGACTCCGTATCGCATTCCGGTGCAGAGATATTGCGTTAAGTTTTCCTCGGGCGCCTCCGACTTCTTCCATCATTCACTACTGTATACCACAATGTAATTCGACTCCGTATCGCATTCCGGTGCAGAGATATTGCGTTAAGTTTTCCTCGGGCGCCTCCGACTTCTTCCATCATTCACTACTGTATACCACAATGTAATTCGACTCCGTATCGCATTCCGGTGCAGAGATATTGCGTTAAGTTTTCCTCGGGCGCCTCCGACTTCTTCCATCATTCACTACTGTATACCACAATGTAATTCGACTCCGTATCGCATTCCGGTGCAGAGATATTGCGTTAAGTTTTCCTCGGGCGCCTCCGACTTCTTCCATCATTCACTACTGTATACCACAATGTAATTCGACTCCGTATCGCATTCCGGTGCAGAGATATTGCGTTAAGTTTTCCTCGGGCGCCTCCGACTTCTTCCATCATTCACTACTGTATACCACAATGTAATTCGACTCCGTATCGCATTCCGGTGCAGAGATATTGCGTTAAGTTTTCCTCGGGCGCCTCCGACTTCTTCCATCATTCACTACTGTATACCACAATGTAATTCGACTCCGTATCGCATTCCGGTGCAGAGATATTGCGTTAAGTTTTCCTCGGGCGCCTCCGACTTCTTCCATCATTCACTACTGTATACCACAATGTAATTCGACTCCGTATCGCATTCCGGTGCAGAGATATTGCGTTAAGTTTTCCTCGGGCGCCTCCGACTTCTTCCATCATTCACTACTGTATACCACAATGTAATTCGACTCCGTATCGCATTCCGGTGCAGAGATATTGCGTTAAGTTTTCCTCGGGCGCCTCCGACTTCTTCCATCATTCACTACTGTATACCACAATGTAATTCGACTCCGTATCGCATTCCGGTGCAGAGATATTGCGTTAAGTTTTCCTCGGGCGCCTCCGACTTCTTCCATCATTCACTACTGTATACCACAATGTAATTCGACTCCGTATCGCATTCCGGTGCAGAGATATTGCGTTAAGTTTTCCTCGGGCGCCTCCGACTTCTTCCATCATTCACTACTGTATACCACAATGTAATTCGACTCCGTATCGCATTCCGGTGCAGAGATATTGCGTTAAGTTTTCCTCGGGCGCCTCCGACTTCTTCCATCATTCACTACTGTATACCACAATGTAATTCGACTCCGTATCGCATTCCGGTGCAGAGATATTGCGTTAAGTTTTCCTCGGGCGCCTCCGACTTCTTCCATCATTCACTACTGTATACCACAATGTAATTCGACTCCGTATCGCATTCCGGTGCAGAGATATTGCGTTAAGTTTTCCTCGGGCGCCTCCGACTTCTTCCATCATTCACTACTGTATACCACAATGTAATTCGACTCCGTATCGCATTCCGGTGCAGAGATATTGCGTTAAGTTTTCCTCGGGCGCCTCCGACTTCTTCCATCATTCACTACTGTATACCACAATGTAATTCGACTCCGTATCGCATTCCGGTGCAGAGATATTGCGTTAAGTTTTCCTCGGGCGCCTCCGACTTCTTCCATCATTCACTACTGTATACCACAATGTAATTCGACTCCGTATCGCATTCCGGTGCAGAGATATTGCGTTAAGTTTTCCTCGGGCGCCTCCGACTTCTTCCATCATTCACTACTGTATACCACAATGTAATTCGACTCCGTATCGCATTCCGGTGCAGAGATATTGCGTTAAGTTTTCCTCGGGCGCCTCCGACTTCTTCCATCATTCACTACTGTATACCACAATGTAATTCGACTCCGTATCGCATTCCGGTGCAGAGATATTGCGTTAAGTTTTCCTCGGGCGCCTCCGACTTCTTCCATCATTCACTACTGTATACCACAATGTAATTCGACTCCGTATCGCATTCCGGTGCAGAGATATTGCGTTAAGTTTTCCTCGGGCGCCTCCGACTTCTTCCATCATTCACTACTGTATACCACAATGTAATTCGACTCCGTATCGCATTCCGGTGCAGAGATATTGCGTTAAGTTTTCCTCGGGCGCCTCCGACTTCTTCCATCATTCACTACTGTATACCACAATGTAATTCGACTCCGTATCGCATTCCGGTGCAGAGATATTGCGTTAAGTTTTCCTCGGGCGCCTCCGACTTCTTCCATCATTCACTACTGTATACCACAATGTAATTCGACTCCGTATCGCATTCCGGTGCAGAGATATTGCGTTAAGTTTTCCTCGGGCGCCTCCGACTTCTTCCATCATTCACTACTGTATACCACAATGTAATTCGACTCCGTATCGCATTCCGGTGCAGAGATATTGCGTTAAGTTTTCCTCGGGCGCCTCCGACTTCTTCCATCATTCACTACTGTATACCACAATGTAATTCGACTCCGTATCGCATTCCGGTGCAGAGATATTGCGTTAAGTTTTCCTCGGGCGCCTCCGACTTCTTCCATCATTCACTACTGTATACCACAATGTAATTCGACTCCGTATCGCATTCCGGTGCAGAGATATTGCGTTAAGTTTTCCTCGGGCGCCTCCGACTTCTTCCATCATTCACTACTGTATACCACAATGTAATTCGACTCCGTATCGCATTCCGGTGCAGAGATATTGCGTTAAGTTTTCCTCGGGCGCCTCCGACTTCTTCCATCATTCACTACTGTATACCACAATGTAATTCGACTCCGTATCGCATTCCGGTGCAGAGATATTGCGTTAAGTTTTCCTCGGGCATCCCCGACTTCTTCTACATTTAAACATTTTTAAACACACCTAATACTAAAACCTAGCACTAATATTAACAAACTTTGGATTTTATATATTAAGATTAGAAACCCGTTATTTTTTTGGTTAGATATCGACAACAACCCCACTTATCTGGTCCAAAACTATCCTATATTTCAAGCTGGAACCAACCATACAAATCACAAAATTTCATTGAAATCTGTTGGGTGGTTTCGGAGATTAGCCTGTACGAACACAGTGACACGTGATTTTTTATATATTATAAGATCTGGAAGCTTAAGTTTAGGAGAAAACCTTTGATTTAATTTTCCGAACTCCTCATTCCACAAAAATATTCACCCCTCGTGTGGGTTTATCTGTATAGGGATAACTCTAGCAAAGACATTAAGAATTCAATGCAAGAGTCTTGAAATCTAATTGATCAGCTCAACCATTCAATAAAAATATCATATATTAATAATGTAACATTAAACATATTAATTTCGTTTGTTTTCGTTTCGTTGTTAGTGCATGGGTAATATGAACTATTCCTGCGTAAAACGTATCGTTATTCAAGTTTAATGAACTTTTAATTTAAAAAAAATTGGGACTGCTTATAATATCAGACAAGAGAAAAAAGGTACCAAAATCATTTTATTATAATAAATAATTATTTATTTGAAATGTGTATTTCTTTTATTCAAAGCTTGACAGATGCTACATAGATGTCGTAATTATTCAAGTTTCCTAACATTGGAATGGTAAATTTCTTCTTTTAAAGAAATCCAAAGGCAAATATTGTAAGGAGACCACAATAAAATATAATATATCTTGTTCCTAATAATTAACAAATGAATTGTAAATACCATCGTTTTTAGCAAAACGTTTTAGCATCGTTTTTGTAGCAGTCTGATTGTAGCGGGCGTGATTGTATGAGACCGGTCAGGTTAGAAAGAAATGAAAGTGGAATAAAGTTTAGTAATTCATTTCAATATACTTTATTAATGAGTTATTGAGAAAGCTTCAATAACAATATTAAGTACTCGTACTGCGTGATTCGTGAGCTATTAAAGTGGCCACCGGAAGTCACGACGCCAGCGCCGTTCCCGAAAAGCTGGCGTACGGAGGAAATGGGCAGTACGGACTGCGGTCCTCATTAGGCGGACAAGGGGAGGGGGTGGTGATGGATTGAAGCGAACTGCAGACGGATCGCAGCCTCAACGCAGGGGGGGATTGGACTGAATGGAAAGTTGAACTGGAGGTCTAGTATATTGATGAAATCCATCTATGGTCAGTTAGCGATATTTGCGAGCACGGTCAGAATGTGATTCCGACAGTCGATAGGCAAAAGCCTATACGTTTAACGTGGTCTCCAAGGTGTCGGATAAGCAATTTGATTTTCATAATGAGTAACTAAGGATGGATTGTTTAACGGAATTATAACAATTCATCAAATTTCACAGTTAATTAAAAAGTTCTGTGAAGGTTCTATTCAAGTTCTATTGTTATATCATTTTTGTCCAGGGGCTTCAAAAAACTGAACAACAACAGAACTTGAAAACAACCTTCACAGCACTTGTTGATCGACTTTGAAATTTGATGAATTGTTCAACTTCTGTGTAACAACTCGTCCTAAGTATATAGAAGTAGTATAAATATATCATTTTTAAGTTGCCTCACCACAATTTGATAATGCATTCAGAAGGCGAAGCAGCTGTCACGCGTTATAATAATAATTACACAGCTGAAGTTGTTTATAGATGAACTGTTTTTTATAAATTGAATATTATTGAATGTATAAGAGCAAAATCTGCCAGAAAATATACATTTCGTTCCCTGAACCCAACATCAGATTAACCGATTTATTTAGAACTAGCTGAGGTGTACCCGGCGTTGCTGGGTGTTATCCTTAAGAGACAGACATATAACACGTGGGAGTTTGTAGCAGTGCGTACTTCTGGGCGGCGCAGTTCCTACCCGATTAGAATAAACATTGGCCAATTTTCTCTGATTGGCACTACTGTTGCGAGCTCTCAATGCGGAGCGCACTTCGTCGAGCTCAGTTGCTGGCTGGACTCGGGGGACTACGGTATGGTTCGTGCGTCACTGGAATATGAGGGACTACTTTGCAAGTCACGAAAGGTCTTTTTCTCTTTTAACTTTTTAATCATGTAACTTATCATTCTAATAGGGATTACTTATTTAACTTCTTGCGTAGTTATTTTATACTACGCTGGCGCCCGCTCAGACATTCCTTACAAGATTTTTAATGTATTAAATTAATAATGTTACCTGCTCTTAGTCATATTTTTATCAAGATGGCGTTAAACTTACGTACATACTTGACACGCCCGGAGATAAGATGTTTAGTAGAGTCTCATGTTTATTTTCATTGATCAAGTATTTTAATAATTGTTATTTAATAAATTAGCGTCTGTTGATATTTAAAACCTTCTATTATTTAACTGCCTTCTCAGATCTCATCTCTACCTACATACATTGTGTTCAGTGCGTGTGCGTAGATGACTAGATTATTGTATTTGGTAATTACCAATTAATGTCACAATCGTTAGATCCATCATTAATTTATACAATTAATCTTTTCATCACCCATCCATTGGCAATAATGTTACAAGTTTTTTGTAGTCCTTTTTAAGATATATAATTCCGTAGTACATTATTTTGATGTATCTCAAAAGGTTTAGCCAGCGTTAGCAATGTAGTGCCCGAAAATAGAATTTTTCGAC
This sequence comes from Hesperophylax consimilis, assembly GCF_061612785.1. Classification (NCBI taxonomy): domain Eukaryota; kingdom Metazoa; phylum Arthropoda; class Insecta; order Trichoptera; family Limnephilidae; genus Hesperophylax; species Hesperophylax consimilis. The sequence continues at coordinate 15,386,693 of NC_142857.1, forward strand.
TTGATTATAAAACATCAACTTTTCTCTACTTTCTATTAATATATTATGCATGTATCATATTTTTAAACCTCCCGGAATAAATTCTCTAAGTGATATTGAAAACTCCATCAAAAACTCTTGCATATTTTAGAAGAACTACGCGCAAAAACATACAGACGCGGATAGTGACACTATTTAATACTATTTGGAGATACCATGGGGCGCAACAGGTCGCTTCTGCAAAATCACAATAACCTACGGTAGCTCACTGAATTGAGAGACATTAAATGATGTGATTATTATAATGATATCGATTGTTTATTTATTGTTGCTAACAGCATATAACTGTTTGTTTCCCAAATAAATATAATAAAAAACTCTATTATAACATGAAACATAGACTATCCGAAATATCTGAATCCAGCACTGCAACGGTTCCAACGGATCTCACGCCGGCTAATCAATGCCCCTCCCTTTCTTCTCAGTTCTACTCACTTCTTCTCACCTCTACCCCGCTAGTGCGTGGGAATAGTATTATTCAACCAAGAAGAACGAAAAAGAAGAGTGGTTATGATATTTAAGCGTGCATTAGCGGACTGCAGTTGGGTCTGTTCAAAAATAGGTGCCCTTGCGATGGGGATATGATAGTGTTACAAATAAAGAACTCAGAATGGAATGTGAGTTAGATAATGTGAATCGTTGAAAAGTGAGGTGATGTGGAATTTGAATGGGATATGCCCCTTAGAATTTCTCAATGTGGAGTGTGGGGAAAGAAATGAGTGAACCCGGGTCTAGAAGAATTAGAAACTGCTGTGGTTTAAACAAAAAAGCCAGCAAATCATTTCATATTGGAATAGAGTACTTTTATTGTCTTATTTTATTCTTTAAAAAAATTATAAGGAAATTTAATTTTTATGTTCATGAATAATTTTTCTATGACGTTTTTTTTGCTTTTTTCGCGTCGCCAAAACAACATTTTCTTTTTGTTCGTGAATTCGGCGGCGTTGACGTCACGACTGGCGACACGTGACAGACGTTTTACCAAACATTGGCGTTTTCTATGTCATAATGACGTTGTAGCCAGTTGAAACCGTTTCGAAATGTGCAATTTTAGATCGTCTTTAAAATCAATAATTATGAACGAAAATATTCAAATTACGTATTTTTGGTAAAATGATCAGAACCAGAAAAATAAAGTTAAAATCTCCTACACATTTTTAACGGTATTCATGAAGTTTGTGAAAATTCCCCACTATTATGCAGATAATAACCGGAGTCGAAATAAAATCATCTGGAATTAAAATTGCACTTCCATCTGCCCAGGATATTTCGAGGACTCAAAATATTTCTAACTTCGTTGAAAAGTCGTTTATCTTCAGTACTAAACCTTATTTTCGGTAATGCAGACAAGTTCAATATTTTTTACATATAAATTACACGGTTTTCCCTAAAACAGGGTAGAAGCCTTACGTTCACTCTGCATACGTAATCGTTTCTTGCATTCCCATGCCGAACAAGTTCATATTGTTCTCCTTTTTTGGGTTACCTCGCCCCGTCGCTGTCTTTGTATGCAAAGTCTCGTGCTCATTGGCGTGCCCATATGAGGACTAATGATGGACACTTCAACGCGCGGCGCGCCCGGCACTGCTAGCCCCTGCCCGGGCACGCACCGAGGAATTACCCTCGGATGGCCGTGTTAACTTAATAGAGGGCCATCGTTTAAATTGTAGCAAGGACTTTGCGTATCTCGTAGATGTAACTGTACGTTGTACTTGTAAAATAGTACGCGAGAACTGAATTCTTACGCGTAAGAAGCAAGCAAACACTGTTGCCGGGACCCAACCACTTCCCCAACGGCGTTATAAGGAAACATATGGTTTCATCTTTAACCGCACAAAGGTTTTGTTTAATCCGCGGACCGTATACGAGTACCTACAGGGGTGGTACAAAATAGACCGCACGGGCTCACGAGTTGCGCACCCCTGTTATAGATTCATGGGGATGAAGTTATCTTCATAGCGAGTAAGTCGTTGACTAAGCGCATAACTTTATTGTTCATTCCATGATGCAACGGTTTTACAGTACGATAAACCAAAAATTAGAAGATATTAACGCGTTTAATCCTCGATCACTCGTGCGATTTTTAGCCTCGAGAGCACTCGCAGGGTGTTGTGGCCACCCCACATACTCAAAGTACATTTTTATATATATAGTATCAGTTAATGGAATTATACCAGAATTTTATTATTTAGTGTTGTATGACAAATGTAAATAAAAAACGTTAATTTTATAAATTAACTTTATTACTGTTCTACAAAACATTATAATAATCAGCCTTTTTAGTCATATTATGGAGATCATTCCTCAAAGAACCAAAAAAAACAACTTCTTAGTTTTTAACATAAACTTTCTCATTGAAAATCATGAATATAAGGGTTAATAGACAAAATCAAAAAAAAATTCCTATTAATCCTAACAAACCTAATAAAGTAACCTCCGCCAAAGTATGACACGAGGGTGTCGTGACCACTCCACGCAAACATTGACACGTCCTCACGTTGCGTGCGCTCGCGCCACACTGCCCCTCCCTCCCCGTGTCGACGGGTTTAAAGGTCACTTGAAGGTACTGAGACGCGCGGACTCGTAACTAGACAAATTACTATTCATTTTTACGTTAAAAAATGCATGGGGTGCTGACACTCACCCCGCGCGAGTGATGGTAGGTTAATGTTATGTTTATTGAAGTTTGTGGACCATATTAAATACTTATACCAACCCTAGTCTTCTCTTCTCATCACCTTATACCACAGTGGGAGGGATGGATTCATACGTCCGCCACTCTTGGACACACTGCCCCCCAGATTCCTGCCCATCTCTCGTACCTTTTTCCTTCCCAGAACTTCCTCTCCATCCTTTCCTTAAAAGTCAAAATACCGTCTACACAGCATTCCCAAAGATGAGTTAGGCCCTGAGGGAAATTATTTTCCTCGTGACTTCCTATGTAGAGCTATTGTTAACTAATGTAATTAACACAAACAGACCAGTTAGACAAGCGTACAAAGAAAACATAAAAACTACGACAGTAAATTCAAGCTTTGGACAAAGAAACTACCAATACCATGCTATAAAAGCTTTCAACAGTGTGAAACTTGAAATTAAAATTGAGGAAATAAAAATAAATTCACACACAAAATTACAAAATGGATTAAAGAACAAAAAAGACAATATTACCAAAATTTCATAGCATAAAATAAAAATAAAACCTACACGTAACACACTAAACCAATATAAACACACATCACTCACAAACACACAAGATTATATTTTAAATGTATTATTTTGTCTTTAAATGTAGATTATATTTTCATATTATAAAATGAAGACCTCAGCACGGGCAAGCCACCCAGTGAGGCCAACATTACTGGAAAACTTTGAAATGTAAAAAATATTGTACCAAATAACAAAAAAATTTTAAAAAAATATATAAAAAAAACTTATTGTTGTCTTTTCGTAAACCTATCTGTTCAATATATTTGTGTTTTGTGTATTTTTTTTATTTCTGTGTACTTTACATTTTGACGGCCTACGTGGTCTAGGGGTAAGCCGGGGGGGCCCTGGCGGGCGTAAGTAAATATTATTTGAAATATTATTTCACAATTCATTCATGAAAAATAATACAAGGTATACAACTCGGCACGTTCCAGAGTGGGAGATACTCTCAGTATCGCCCTGGTATAAAACCACCATTCAGAATTAAAACGTAGCTTGAGATGGCTTTAGCCAGATCTGAATAACCAGGTACTTGCCCATCTTCCTCTCTCCCATCTCCTCCCCCTTCCCCACTACCTTCAGCCTCATAACCTACCCCAATCGGGGATGCCATAGTCTCAATGGCTCCAGGCAGTTGGGAGTAGTAGGGACTCTTGTCCAGTATTCACATAAAAAAAAAATCTCTTAGAATTTTATTTTTATTATTTCTTTCTCATGTTCATTTTGAACTATCTACATGTAAAAGCCCTCTGGGCGCTAAATAAATAATCATTTGTGAGAAGAAAGGATATTTAATTTTTGAGAATGCCGTTCAAAGCGTAGTATTATTTTATGGCAGGAGAGTTATTGACCCGGGACTTGGAGAGACGCGGGTTGTAAACAGGGGAAATTCGAACTTCGTCGTGACAATACGAGCATAACCATCAAACTTGTGTTTCGTTGCTGTATGGCGGCAATCCAATTATCGCCCTAAATTTGGATTTTAAAATAACCGTAGTAATAACATTTGAATCCCTTTGTGTTCTTGCAGAAAATGCTCCGTTTATACGACTATGAAGGATACAGCACGGCGATTAACATTCTACAAAATAACACATCCACTGTCATATATGTACATTTCCCATATTATTTAACTAAAACCATTCCTCAAAATAGTAATATGGAACATATAAAACTGTTTACTGTAGTTTAAAGCCAATGAATTCACCTAGAGTTCACCGCTTATCCCATACTTTTAGGTTCTATAAATTGGGCACATTATGCCAATCAATTGATCGCTCAAAACAGTTTTGCAAACTTATATGGCATAATATGCCAAAAATCGCTCGAGTGGATGCTGCATGATTACTGCATAAAGACATATCAAATATTTTATCAATGTAAATACATAATTTTGCAGAAAATTTTCAATATATATTAAATGAGTACAGCTTTATTTATCAACATAAATGTGACTGCATGATCATTTCCCTATAAAACATTAGTCATTCAGACTATATCTATATAACACGTTATTTTAAGCAATAATTAGTCGCCTGAAATATCCATACTAGTTGAAAATATCTTTCGAGGAAAAATAAATGCCGCCGACGGGAAGTGAACCCGCACCTTCTGATGTCCGGTCAGATGCTCTGGACCACTGAGCCACGTCGGCTTATTTCCAACACGCCAAATAACTCAATATGTACTAGTACTTCAATCATCAATTACTGCTTATTATTATATATACATTTTTTTTTCACCTGTAAACAACCTTTAAACTTTATTTTGTAGGAGAGGCTTTGTTATTGCTAAATTTCCCACTAGATGGCGTCAAGACATATTATATCTACATTTGTTGGTGAAATATTTTGACTTGTCAAATGTTATTATTTTTAATAATAATAAATACTCAATGCACGCATCATTGGAAACGGTAATAAGCCCCAAAAAATATTAAAAAACAAACAATTTGAGTCGTTTAAACATCATACCTAAAAGTGGGTTACTTATTTATTAATCTTTGGGAAATTAACAGTTGAATTTAATATTTTTTTTACATTATACCATAAATACAACCAATCATACATTTCTTCCTAGTGATAAGAACTGAACCGAATTATTTATTTATTTATTAATTAACGCTCTTTTTCGGGGCTTTTACATATGAATATAAGAAATATACATTATTTATTTACATAACTAAATTGCTTCATTAACAAAATTTTATAAATGCTTAGAGATAAATTGTAGATGTCTACTTACTTGGTGTAATTGCTTCCCTCCATTAGTATTCTGGGCAAAGAGGAATACATATGGTAGTTAGTCCCAGAATTTCTGCACTGAAATAAATCCTGACTTCTAGTATTACGTTGTGGAATCTGGAAGCCTAACAATTCTAGCAATACCGGACTATCAACTAAATCATTTAGAATAAAATATTATCATAATAAAAAATTAAATTATTACAATAGTATTACAAAAATAAACAAACAAAAAAATATTTTAATTTAATTAAAAGACAGGATGTAAAACAAATTAAATTCATAACAGAATTATATACACAACAACAGAAAAGTTTCTCATGTGATGTCAGAAAAACACTATTTTATGAAATTTTTGTATCGCTATTGAAAATGGGTACTATTGTAAGTATTATATAACCTAAGTTCATGCAAGAAATTTGTTTGTAGTTTGTTTGTTTACGCTGTTAGGAGGCCATAAGGTAAATCCATTTCAAAATAAAACAAAATGATCTAAACCAATGCTTCTATAATCCTTAATAATTTTCGTCAAATTTCATAGAATTAATTTCTACTTAGATGTAAATGATGCAGTGAGGAGATGTTATGTAATAAATATAATTACAACGCCATGTACAGAAACACACGCTAAAAAATTACACACCTAACTTAATCCCCGATAAAAATTATATTGCAAACATGCAATTTGACAACTTTAAAAATTGTATTGTAAGTTATTTAACATAGCTAAAAATCGTATTGCAAATAATCTGACATACATATTTAAAACTTTCAATTTTAACATGATAATACTTAGGTCGGGTTGTTCCACAGAATTTGAACAATTTATTATATATTTCGTATTTGATTTGTGTGAAAGTTCTTTTCAAGTTTTCTTATTATATCGTTATGAGCCAGTTGCTTCACAGAACTGAAATAATAACAGAACTTTTACAGAACTTGAAAATTTATTTCTAAATTTGATGAATTGTTCAAATTCTGTGAAACAATCCGTCCTAAGCATCCTTAAATTTGTAGACGCTAACAAAAAATGAATTAACGAGATAGCGGCTATTTTTTAAATGTATTGTTATTGTTTAAAAAAATATCTACTATGGTATCGCCTTCGACTGTAAAGTTAGGTGTGTCGTCTAAAGGTACCAAATCCCAAATAATATCATTCACCCGTTGGTGCGTTCAGTGCGTTCCTTGTTCCAATTACGAATCTCGGAAGAAGTAAGAACACAAAGGCGTGTACACACACGCATGCGTTTTATTTACGAGCGGAAAACATAAGGCGTGGCGCACACGATCGCCGCGGCTAAATTAATATAATGGTTCTTACGCGGCCGGTATTACTCTGCCCTTTGAACTGCCGGCCGAGAATGGCCACCGGCAGAAAATCTGAGGGGGATGTGTTACATTGTGAAATATATTTATAGGAATATACGAATAGAAAAAAAAACTAATTTAATAAGAATCTCTTCAAATTACTTATAATTCACGTGAAAAGCGGGATTGAAGACCTTACGAAAAAAATAACAGGATTCCTGATAAACTTTTAGCAAATTGCTTATATATTTTCATGATAATATATACTGTTGCGAACTTCTACAACTCATAAACTTACGAATACCTACAATAACAACACGAAAAATACACTATTCCACTGCAACACACATAAGCGCAATTACATTGCGAACTCCCCAATACAACGGTTTCACACTATGGGAAACCAATGTTTGGGCGATGTCGATATATTTAATATTAACTTTGCGGATTTTGTGGATTACGTAAAAGACTTATTTCAACACTATTCCTAAATGGAAGTTATATTTTTGTAAACCAGTCAAATCGCTGTATTTTTTTAATTCGTGTTCTTGTTTTTTTTTTTTAATTTTGTTTCTTGCATATATTATTTTTTAATGTAATTTTGTTTTTATTATTTCTTTCTCATGTTTAAAAACTGTCATTTAAATTGTACCACCTACATGTAAAAGCCCTCTGGGCGTTAAATAAATAAATAAATGATGTCGGAACACATCTTCCTGAAAATCCGAAATTTTTTTCATTTACGAAAATTCTTTTTATTTCTTGATATATTATCAAGGCAAATCGATAAAATATTCTTAAACTGATGTTTCATCAATAAGGTCTTTTAATTTATCGTGATGGCAAACATCGAAACATACGTGAACTTATGCACCATGTTTCAAGCTCATACCGCGAAAATTCAGGTGGTGATTATTAGTAATGATCCAAGAAAAATATACAACAACAGAAGATACTCTCAGTATCGCTTTGTTGAAAGACCACCGTTCAGAATCGAAACGTTACAACGTTCCCCAATTAGAAAAGCCATAATTTCACTGGCTTCAGATCGTTGGAAGCAGCTGGGACTCTTGTGCGTTACTCACATAGAATTTAAAAAAAAATACTTTAGAACTTTACACAATCATTCTAATTATTTTTCATTAAATGTTGTGTGAACCTAGCTTTATTTTTACTTACCTAAATGAAAGGGATGTCTCGTGGGTTGGACATACAGAGCGATTAAATGGAGAAAAGGGTGTCAGGAGAATAATACATGGTGTCCGGATACTCATGTCACAAGAGGATTTTTTTTATTTATTTGCGTTATCGCGCAAATCGAATCCGAAGTCCAAATTTGAAAAATAAATCAGTCAATAGTGAGTTAATATCAGCTTTTGACGAAGCGTACGTAGACCTTGTTTCAAAAGTGTTTTTAACCCTTTAGTCGTTAGAAATGAAAAAGTTGAAGAAAATAATCGAAATGCTCAGATAATCGAAAAGAGATATTTTCTCTAAACTCGACGGACACGAGCGAAACATTCGTTCACAGTTGATGTCGGCTTATATATTATAAGGACGAGTCATTTCTCCGAGACGTTTTTGGTAAGTCGGCTCGCATGTGTTTTTTTCGTATGAAATCTTTCTTTTATATTTTCATATAATCTGGATCTCTTCAAGACCCGCATTAATAAATCCCGTCCTGCAGCCCCTGCCTTATCCGCATGGCGATATAGTCCCCGGTTTTTACAGACGGCGCTATTTTTAGGTATAACAAATAAAATAGAAAATTCCTGACTTGTCTTATGCAATATCTCCATTTCAAGTTATAGGGATACCTGATTATTAAAATTAAGAGACTAGCTGAAGTACCTGGCGTTGCCCGGGCTTTTCTCATTTTGAAAGTCAAGTTTGAAAAATTTATCAGTCTCGTAATAAAAGTGTAGATTTGTGTACAAATCAAATCCACTACGCCCGCCCGTTGTCCGCCACGCGTCCGGCCAGCCGCCCGTCCTATCGCCACAAGACACAGATACTCCTGTTTATATAACTAGTTAGATGGATCGATAGATAGATTATTCAAGTGTTTCTGTCTCCTGTTACATCTTATTTCAATTGTGTTGCAGCATTTTTGCATGATAGTTTCCTTTGAAGTTCAGAATCAATATTCATTTGATTGCATTCTTCTTCCCGTAAAGTTGTATAATCCAAGACCCCGGCACTGCGACATTCCAAGTAATCCGAGCAACCGATCCACCTATATAATCAATCATTGATATGACGGAGCAATTGGGAGCAATACGGTTATTTCGGGTTTTACATCATGCACCGGCGCGCGGCGCTTTTAAAAAACACCTTACAGATGGCGTTATGATTTATGGAAAGTCTATCCAAATGGGACATAATAACCTATCATAATATTGACATTAAATATGTTTTTAATATACGCTAATAATAGCCTTCTAACATGGCTTCACCTGTATTCTTTTCCCAGTTATTCATTTCTTTAACACTAGAACATGTCTTGATTTGATTATTTGTATGCTTTAGGTAGGGTTGTCTTCCATTTCGTCGGGTTTCCGGGGATTTCCAGAAACTATTTGTGTATGTTGTTTTCCGCTTGCCCCTTTATCTCACAATGAACTTGAATTTGTTAGCAAAGAGCTTTGTCCTTATTATTTTGTAAACTTAATAGTTATTTATTGTTTTGTGGTTAAATCGTAGAACTCCATTTAATATGTTTTTTAGATATAAATCAAATTTAATAACGGTATTATAAAGTTCTACAAGTATGTTAGTTTTTATTATTGTGACAGCTTTTTCGGCGTACAAGGCCATTTTAAAACTGTAGTTAGGCTACGTTGAGACGACTTATTTATATAATTCAATTTACCCCCGCCCAACTTCAATTTTCATGATGATTGAATTTATTCATATTGGTGACAATAGATTTTCTATTCTGTGGGGTACTTTGAATTCTGTTTTTAATGTTTTCTTAATTCTTTAATAATTACGTGAATTTTATTAGATTATTTAAATGTATTATATTGTTAAGGGCGTAAACGGTGACCGGATAACTCATCAAGAAGTGGGAAATAAATTATTTTTCTTACTGTATTAATTAATGTCATTAGATTCATAATAAGGATTTTAGAATTATTTTCCGTCATAGCGAACATCTGTCTATGTGATTTGTTCGCTTTACCAGAATTTTTCATTACCTCTTTTTCCCTTCAACAACCCTTCACCTAGCATTCTGACAGATGGCATAGGCCCTGAGAAAACACAACAGGATTTCCTGTCAGACATTAAAATTAAAAAATACCAATAATCAAAAGTATACGGATCAAGTGAAAACATTATATTTTAAATGTAGAAAATATAATTACTATTATGGCAAATAATAGCGCAGCGGATATTAATAAAATGCGATAATTCCTAATCTTAACCAGTTACAAAGTTAGTTGATTCCCAGAATATAAAAACGATTAATATGTAGGGCGGTTGGAACTTGATGGGAAATATTTTAAAGAGTAATACTTTTTTTTTCTAAGCGTTGAAACCGTTGGAAAGTCTGCTCCTTATTAAACACTAAAAACAATTGAAACACTGCTCCTTATTAAATCGAACCCTCTTTGGTGGTCGGTTTTGGTTTGGTGGTCCTTCTTCAATTCGCAATGAAGCAATCTCAGTTTTATACACCTTGTTATTGACGTTTTTTACTTTTAACTACTTAGAAGTTGTACTTATAAGTAGTTAAATTCGCCAGCCACCATGTTTTTGTGTGACTACAAAGATTCTTGTCACAAGTTCAAAATCATTTAGTCAATCCTCGTTAGATACACTTAACGCTTAGAACAACTGTAACTGAAGACGGGTCTGATAATTTTATGTTTTACAGGCATAGGATTTGTTTCTTTTCGATAGGAGTATCTAATTAAAATTATTTTACAATATACCTACACGGATAAAAAGGAGTATTGCTAATTTATCAAGAATCTCTTTAAATTATTAGTAATGCTGTTAAGAAACGGGATTGCAGGCCCTTAACGAATGAATTAGTAGGTTTCCTGATAAACTTATAGTAAAATTCGAATATATTATCACGATGTCGGAACACTTGTTCATAAAACTCCTAATATTTTAGCATTTCGTCATTATATTTGTATCAAGGTAAATGCAGGTGCATGGACACGTGTTTCAATATATTATGAGATTACTAATAGTTTATCAGGAATCGGTATTCAATTCCATTTTAAGCAGATTACCAATAATTTTTCTGCGTCTTCTACTTTAGAGTCCCAAATGCCCGAGGTTGTGAAATGTTGTGCGGGTGAAGGAAGTGAGGAGAGGAAAGAGATCTGAGACGGTGGGATAGCTGATAAACACGGTAAAAACCATGTCATGTGACATTTCGATTCTGAATGGTGGTCTTTAAGAGGAAGCTACAAGCCAAAATGTATATATTCATGCCTTATATCCTCACGAATATAGGTAATAGACATTAAAATCGCTTGGCAAACGAAGTCTAGAAACGCTCGATTTCAAGCACAAAAGTGGTTTTTATTTATTTTGTAAACTATTATATAAGAAAGGAAAAAAGTTAATCAAGAGAAACTGTCACAGATAATCTTAGCTAAAATATTGTATTTTTATAAAGTTGTTTAAAACATTTCCATTGAAAAAAAAATTTTTTTAGTAGTTAGCGCTTATATTTTATATTGAGTAATCACATTTTTTGTTTGTATTCTACTCAAGGAAAACGATAGAAAAAGCTTCAATTTATTTAAAACATATTTTTGGTATTCAAAAATGTAAACCATTTTTTTATTAAGATTCGTCGAAAATAGTGATTTAGCATTAAGCTTCGCCTTAACCAAGGTGATAATGCATAATCCACCACTCTGGTTTGGTATCCATCGAATGTCTCCTCTATTGCGACCTTCGATATTTAACCTCAAGTAGCAGGCACCCTGTGTAATTAGCAAATTGTAAAACATTTTTAATCTTAATTGATCTCGCCATACGAGCCATCATTCAAACAAATAAGATTTATTTAATATTATCCCAGGAGTAGAGAATACGGCTGGCAGGGGCGGGGTATAACGTGTAATATCAAGACAGGGTACCCTCGCGAGCCACCGAGCCGGTACCTAATAATTAATTGGGAACGCCCGTTTCGAGAAATTAATGTTTAATCCAAACTTCACGGAGCAGGTAAGCAATTGCTAAAGCTAAATTATATTTGTCCGGTAACTCAATATGCACCTTCTTCGAGAATGAGAATGCATTGACTTGCCTTTATTTACGATTTCGAACTTCCAGAATGCTTTAATAAAGCTTTGTTCACACTGGGAGTCAATCAATATCCAATAGACATATCCGACTCCGAGCTCTCGCATCCTGGAATTACCACCCGGCTGTCTGTATTAATCGCCTTTTTGCTGCTTGATGGGTACATCCAAGCAGCTTGACGTTTTTGCAGTAGGAATACGCCGCAAATGATTGGTTTATTGAATCTTAGAGTATGATAAAATTGAGAACGGGTTGATTCACATTAATTCAAATGTAACAGTTTATTTGACAGTTGAAATGTCGATTGCCGATTTTAAGTCTGTTTCAGCTTTTGAACTAATTGTGACCAGCGGAAGAAGACAACTATCATGTTGTTAAGCTTGTCAGCTTATTAAAATTTCATATAGAACCTGAAACGCACATCAAATCGGCGTATAACAAGGTCCTTTCAAAGGCCAAATTCTTGCTGAATGGCCATTTGATTTTCTGTGAAACAGCTGGCCCTAAGTTGTTGAGTTTTCTTCTTTTAATATCAAATGTTCTACTTCTGGCGTCCTTCTATCAGAGGTTGGCTGTCATCACTGCAACCCAGCTTGCCGCAGCTTGGAACAACTCAATAAGATTACACTCGTACCAGTCACCTAGGTTTAGAAGCTACGAGGTGCGGTTTACTATGTCTTCGATCAATCTTCATCTAGATTATCAGTTGGTTAGTCTTGTATTTGTTTTTCCTTGTGATGTGATAAATATATTGCAAGTTTTCTTCTTTTTATATTATATAGTACAATTTCGCTACTTTTGGTCATTTGATGAAGAACTTCTAAATCGGTTACCGATTATTCAGTCATTATTCAGTCTAGCGGTATTTTGATGAAAATACGAATAATGGAAAATTCGTTACTAACTTCGGCCACAGGTGCTTTTATAACTACGATTATAAAAACTGCACTGCAAAAATAGCCAAGCGTCAACTCCTATAGTGAATAAGTTCCCATACTATGGTTAATTTCTAATTGCATTGAAAGAATCCCGGTGTGAACCGCGCTTAATGCCTGCAGGTACCTGCGTAGGTACTAGGTATACGCTTCGAACAATTCCACGACACTTCTACCGTAAATTTAATATAATTATTATTGCTTATTGCTATTGTGAAACGGCTCAATTGCTCACTCGGATACCATGCAAGTAAAACTGAACTTTATTTGCTTTCAATTATAAAATAAATATTGAGATTTTGTGAACCCTACGGTGACTCGTCGATGAGTATCGCTCGTGATATTTTTACAGCACGAATATTTCTTCAGATTACATAACGTGTAAATTTGTGATTTGATTGTTAAAATTCACGTGCATACCCGTACGTAACGTTATATGCAAGTTGTGTGTCGATTTATCCAATAATCCATAATCCATTACATTAACAACCCTTCACAAGCTGGCGATCGAATTCTTAAATTTAATCGAAGATTTAAGCTGTTAATCGAAAATGCAGGTCTGCTATTTAACAAAAATAATTTTTTTCTGTTGTTTTCTGTTTTTTTTTTTCAATTTTACTTCTACAAAGGAAACAAAAAGTTATGATTTTTATATTGAAAAAATACGTTTTACATGGTTGCATGAACCAGTGAAGTTTCCGCATAAGAGTATAAGATCCTATATATAAAAAAAATTATAAGAAAAACATACAGTAAATTATTGGAAAAAGAAAAAGCTTAAAAATAACACAGTTCAAAAGTATATAAATGTAGATAGATAATAATGTTATTGAAATGATCAAAGATAAACAAAATAAAGATGGAAAAACAAAATGATCGAAAATTAGAAAAATAATAAAGATCTTACGCACATCAGGGTGGAGGGTTCATAATTAACCTGTTGATTTATTTTTTTCTTATATACATTTAAGTAAATTGATCTGAGGACAAATGGAAATATCAGCGTCTGAAAAGATTATTATTTTTTAATGATAAACTAATGTTTATAAAACAATGTTTTATGCATAGCATAAATAAAGTATAACATAAATCAAAATAAATAATCAAAAATTGTTGTTAATTTTTAAATATATTTCCCTAAAAAGTAATAACATTGTATTAATTACATTTTTTTCTTCAGGTTGAGCCGGAGGGAACATCTGAGCTACCGGCAGCCTCGAGAGCGTTGTTTGTCGAAAAGGTCCGACTGTCCAATGCGGCTTGTCAGGCGGGAGACTATGCAACGGCTGTCGCCCTTTACTCGGACGCCCTGACTCTGGATCCTGCAAACCATATTCTGTTCAGCAACAGGTAAGCTTTTCAAAATATCTTTTGAATTTAATCTTAATTTCTTCTTCTGGTGTTCTTATTGTTCCGAAGTTAAGAGAAGCTAATTTATCAGTACTAGTATCAGTAGTTCATGATAATTTTCATTTCGATGCTTTTGCATTAGCTCTCACAGGATACTGATTCCCGAAATGATCTCTATCAGGGCCTATGTCATCTTTTGGGATGCTGTGTGGAAGATCTCTTTAAGAAAGGTAGGCGATTAAGTTCTCGGGAGGAAAAAGGTAGGAGGAGTGGGTAGGAATCTGGGGTGAATTTTGATCTGGAGTGACGATAGGCGATGTTCCCCATAGAGGTCAAAAGGTCTCCCTTATCTAGTATCCGGTCTGCCGCGCAGTTGGTATCCCTATCACCAAACGTAGTGAACCACTATGGCAGAGGTGTTAGTTATCCAATAAATGGCTCCCGGGGCGGCGGTGCCCATACCCGCCTCCAAAATTGTAATCTGACCGTCCATTTTATTTTTTAATTTCAGATCTGCGGCCCTACTGAAACAAGGACAATTTTCAGCAGCTCTTCAAGATGCCATAAGAGCAAGAGAACTATGCCCAACATGGCCGAAGGCTTATTACAGACAAGGTAACGTTTATAAAAAATGTATGTTTTTCAACGTCTAATCCGCACAGGAGGCCCTCAATAATATTGTAATTTTGAGGGATTATTATTGTTGATTAATTTTTTCTGGGAATTCTCTAAATCCGTTCCCGATTAATGTCGGTGCAAGAGCGTCGTCCCGTCTTGCCACGCTAGTTACGCAAGATTCGGTTTAACACTTCTAGGCGCGCCAAAAGATGTTTCACATCAAAAGCGTCAAAGTTTCCCAATTTTTAATATTTCGGAATGGATTCCGACAATAAATTCGCCACTGAACAGATGGAAGAGTATACCCACCATAAAACCAGTGGCGTCAAACTGTCTCACTGGCATCAAATAAAATATTTTATTGTTGTATATTATTGTTGTATATTATTATGTTATATATTTTTTTTTTTGTTTTTTTAGAAAAAATTTTCTAAAAAAACATTAGTTTTTTTTAAGTAATACATAATGTTGATATGTTCCAGGGGTGGCACTGCAATGTCTTGGTCGTCACGGCGAAGCTCTGGCCGCTTTCAGCTCAGGGCTTGCCCAAAATGCGGGTTCCAGACAGCTACTGGCCGCGCTGGTGGAGGCCTCGCTCAAGTCTCCGCTCAGGCCGGCACTTCACCCGACCTTTATGCAACTGCAGGCTATGAAGTTAGATCAAAGCCCTTTTGTACTCATTTCGGTAAGTTTGTATTTTCATTGTTCATATATAATAATTGGTCTAACCTCCTAAATCATGAATATTTTTATATTCTAACTAATGTAAGAAACATGTTAAAAATAATAGTGGACCCGACAATGAGCCTTGAGGAATTCCATTTTTCATCGAATAATCGGTTGCTAATTATTTATCGTCTTTACACTAGAAGACTTATCAATAAAACCGGTGTTATATTGTTTCCATTAACGCTAAAACTAATATGGTGTACCTATTTTATAGTTAATTTTGCTATTTTAATGTTTTTTCATTAATTCAGTAAATATCGTTGAACTCAGAAATAATTAGAATTTTCTTTTCTAATAGGCATATGGTTACATCCACGCCTATTTAGTTGTAGGATCCATATCAAGCTCAATTATGTTCGCCTCGTTTAGCTACTCTTAGTGCAATAACTTTTGAACTGTGCCCTTTCTCAATATCCCCCAAGGAAATGAAATAGTCGAAGCATAAATCATGGGTTAAGTTTTGCGAACCGAATACATATAAAGTCCCCAGGGTACTAAGTGAACATATCTCTTTTCCCGTTTCTTTTGATAGTACAATATTAATACCATTTATCAACTCCGAAGGAAAGAAGACGTTTGAATCAAATTTAAAAACAAATTATGATGGATGTATTTTTCAAAAGGTCGTTGGTCAAGAACTATTGGGAGCAGGCCACTATCATGCAGCAGTCACAGTGCTAGAAGCAGCCCTTAGAATTGGATCTTGTTCCCTGAAATTAAGGTAAGTCAACATAACATAACAACCCTATTTTCAACATTTTTTTTATATTACAGACTTTGAGTCCATTTACAATACACATGTCATGTAACATAAGCTACGTATTTTAGATACATTCTACAAGAAAGAAGAAAATATAAACGGAACATGATGTACATATTATAACGGGTAATGTGTGGCATTTACATGCATCTTGAAGCCTTTAAGGCTATTTCCCATAAGAACTTCCGTTCTCATAACAACTCACATATTATTTTTTCAAACACAGCAGACTTTTGTTGTGTCACCGTTTTGATTAAACATAAAAATCATTTTGTTTTAATCACATTTATTATTCAGGTAAAACCGACATGTTTCGTAAATTAGTTATAAGTTACAGTTACTAATAACTGATTCAGATTGAAATGGATATGAGACTATTTAACTGTCACACTAAACGTTTCGAAAGCCATCGAAATAAACTGGTAGCTAGTGTTCAATGTATTGGGAGAGTGGAAAATACTCTCAGTATCTCCCTTGCTGATTCCAACATTCAAATTCTAAACCTTGCCTGAAATGGCTTTAGCCGTGTTTGCTGAACAGATCTTAATAACTAATTCTTCCCAACCTTCTTTTTCCCCATCATCTTTTTAAAATTTTATCTTATTATATGAATACCGTACAAGAGTCGCAACGACTCCCAACCGCCTGGAGCCAGTGAGACTATAGCATCCACGATTTGGATATGTTGTGAGGCTAAAGATAATGGGGAGGGGAATGAAGTGGGATGGGGAAGCACCTGGCTATTCAAATCTGGTCACCAAACATGGCTAAAGTCATTTCAAACAACATTTCAATACTGAATGGTGGTCTTACACCAGGACGATACTGAGATTTTCTTCCACTCTGGAACGTCACGCAAATATACCTTATATTATTTTCAATGATTAAATTGTGAAATAACACAAATCAATCACTTAAATTGTTAAATAACACAAATCACCTACATAAAATTGTGAAATAACACAAATCAATCACATAAAATTGTGAAATAACACAAATCAATCACATAAAATTTACTTGTTGTTGGTGGAACCTCCAAACTACTAGTCGAAAGCCTTATTCCTCGACCACGGAGGTCTTCCTTCCCTTCCAATCCCTTCAGCCTCACAACATACCCAACTTGGAGATACCATTACCCTAGCTCCAGATGGCTGGAAGCATTTGTTATCTTGTGCGGTAATTTATTTATTTATTTTCACATATACGGCACAACATGTGCCATTCACATACTAAATTACAGAGAATAGTACAGCAATCAATCAATCAATACAGTAATCATATAAGAATAAAATTGTTCAAAAATCATTTATGTCCCAGATTTTTAATTAATTCGATTGACCGAATTGATCATTACCGCACCACAATTCAACAATCTCAACGTCCTCGAGTCATACCTACAGTCCTACATCCTCTGCGAATAACGGCCTACAACGGTCACCTTATTGGGAAGCGACAATTTCTTCCATGGGAAGATATTGGCGAGGGATTATGCTTGTTTTCCTGCAGGACCCTGGCAGTGAACATGGGCCATTGGGTCGGTGCTTGTACCAGTAAATTCAAGTGTCGATTTCCGTCTTTACTGCCCCCACGCTAACCGTCACTAAGAAATACGGTTAATTCTGAGTGTAGATCTATAGATCAGACTGCGTTCAAAGCGAAGCGCTATACCAAGTAATCCAAAAGCATGTCTGTTTTGGCTTGAAAATTTGATCTTTAATAAATATTTTAGATTTTTTAATTAAAAACTGCGAGTAGAGCACATCTTGGCCTCTGAAATAAACGAGCTTTTTGGATGAATTTTTTTAATGAGCCCAAAGTATCAGGCCTATAAAAACTGCTTTAAGTTCAAAATCTCCTATTTAAGAACCCCTTCGGTTATGGATTTATTGTATAACGTGGAAAATTATATTTTGTTTTATAAAATGATCGTAAAACTTTTAAATATTTGTGCCTGAACTTCGCAAAATAAAATAAAACATACTTTTTGGAGAGGTTTTTTCTCGAATGAATAACCTGGTGTTAAGCGGGAATTTAAACCTTATCACTATCTACATAAGGAGTATTATTGTTAGCGGCCCGTTTCCAAATGTTATACGACGTGGTGCAACGCCAAGGTCCAATGTTTAATGCTAAAACAAATGTGGCGAGGTTTTTTTAATGTAAGCTAGTAGTTTACGAATTGTATGTTATATAGACTTTTTTCAGGTATTTTTTTTACCGAACCCCATGTGAAAACTATATCGGGACCCATTTGAAAAATACGGTCATTATTTTCATCCTTACGATTTCATACAGATGGTTTCTATCAGAGAAGAAATATATGTTGTAAAAACGAATCCATTCTGACTTTTATACAACCATTTTAAAAGGTGTAAGATCTACCAATTAGATTGTCTCCTATTTAGTTTATAAAGACAGTAAATCAAGTTGTTCGATATCACCAAAAATGTCAAAGTTATGAGCTTTTAAAGTGAAAATTGGTCAAATGGATGCGACAGCGTCCCGCAAACTCAACGCAGTGCAACAATTGATATTTCTAAACTCACGCTTTTTCGCAATTAAATCTTTAATCTTCGGCACCTTTCGGAATTTTCCAAAAATTCAAAAATTTTTTTCTTCAGCGTCCTCTGATTAATATGTTACATTTGTAAATGTCACATTACCACGATCTTCTTTTAATTACTATGACATTGACCTTTCCGCATCATAAAAGGAATACGCGCCCTTCCGCTGCGAGATATCATCTCATCTGCTGGCTGTCCAAGTATATTAATAGTAGCACCATCAGCTTTTAAAGTGAAAATTGGTCAAATGGATGCGACAGCGTCCCGCAAACTCAACGCAGTGCAACAATTGATATTTCTAAACTCACGCTTTTTCGCAATTAAATCTTTAATCTTCGGCACCTTTCGGAATTTTCCAAAAATTCAAAAATATTTTTCTTCAGCGTCCTTTGATTAATATGTTACATTTGTAAATGTCACATTACCACGATCTTCTTTTAATTACTATGACATTGACCTTTCCGCATCATAAAAGGAATACGCGCCCTTCCGCTGCGAGATATCATCTCATCTGTTGGCTGTCCAAGTATATTAATAGTAGCACCATCAGAAGAACTACCCGTCTGTCCACTTCTAGCCGGCGAGTTGATGAATTCAATCAACTTTTTGCTAGAATCACTAGTACTCGAACTAGTAACCAGTAGGTACTTAATATTCTCTATACAACCGCGATGATGTTGTAGGGACCTTCGTAGCTGACGCAATGGTCAACCATCGCAAGTATAGGGTAAGAGTGCATTACACTCTGTAAAGATGGGACACCTATATTTAAAACCAAGAAAACCCATTACTGTAAAATAACATGAAAAAGACACCAATAAAATCTCTTGCTCTTTCGACTGTTGTTTTTTTTCCAAATTTTTCTGGCTTTCACCCTTCAAGGGTGTTTTAGGCCATCATTTCAAATTATGGAGAGAGGGAAGGTGAATTTATATAATACTAAATTGTTTAAATTGGCGAATTTAAAAATTATATTAAAGATTGGAATCGAGTATTGGAGATTGGATGGAAGGCAATTTTAGATGAGGCTTGATAGAAGAGAAGATATTTGTTTAACGAGGGACAACCAAAAAATATGTGATCTGAAGGTACCATTTATAGACCACAGAATGTACAGGCCAGGGAGTTCTACAGGTATTTCAATGGAGCCTGCTCCAAAGAGCTAGCAGCATTGATTTCTGATGCACCGGTGCACGTGCGCGAAACTCGACGGACACGAACTGAACACCCGTTCACGGTTGACGTTGGCTTCATGAAAACGGGCCGTTTTTACGACTCGTTTTTGTGTAAGTCGGCTCGTATGTGGAACGAGCTACCGGCATCTGTTTTTCCTCCCTCCTATAATCCGAGCCTCTTCAAGGCCCGCATTAACAAATCCCTTCCTACAGCCCCTACCTTATTCCGCCTCACAACGCCGCCCAACCGGGTGGTGACATAGTTCCCCTGTCTGTACACTGCACAGGCAGGGACACTCTTGTGAGGTGTCACATAAAAATAAAAAAAAATTAAAATAAAAAAAATTAAAAAAAAGTCAAGGACGTGAATTTTATGATGGTGATAAAGAATGGAACAATGTCTAATTCACTTTCGAATAACTGATACATTTTTTATAAATGGGGGTATTGTTGAAAACACGGTTTTGATGGGATAGATAGAAGGCTCCCCTGGATTGACTAGCAATGTACCAATACTCTGCCCATACATTGCGGGATCTATCTTTGACTGTGCAAAAAAAATGTCAGATAGGGGAATGTGGTTTACGAGGGTAACAAAAGGATTGGATGCTCCTTGTTTTGCCAAGGCATCCGCAATATCGTTACCCACCAATGCCCAATCCAGAAATCCAAATCTATTTTTCCAGAGCTTTGAATGAAGACTAACATGGATGTTCTTTAAAGAAGATTGATTGTTGATTGCCAATCTCCGGTAGGAAAATTCACCAGAAAAATACAACGACCAAATAAAATCAAATGCATAATGAGCGTGTGCATAAAGTTTTCCCGTGGAAATAATTTATTTCTACCATAGACATATGATAATTCCTATGTCTGTGATTTCTACCATTAAAACTACAATTATGGAACGATATTTTATATTGATTACTTTATGTTTAGTACTTAATTATTAAATTACAAGGGATATCGTTAAGATTATATTACCGCATTTTACGATTTTCCGCTCTAGTTACAAGTTCTACCTGCATCAGAGATGACCAGCACTTGTTCCTATGTTTATTTGTTTACTAAGACATACACATTACTTTATGATATAAGTGATAAGGTATATTATTTTATACGTGGTTACAGTACCTATTACGAAGGTCCATATAATATTAGTAATTTCACCTGGAATGAAAAAGGTTCTTAATCTCAACTGATGAATATGAGTAATAATAATAAAAATGAGGAAAGTGTGTGGCGAGAAAAAGAGAAATTTGAAATAAAGAATTATACGCTCACGAATTGTAAATTGACTGTTAATAAAAGTTTAATGAAAAATGAATCATAAGTAGTTTTAAAATAATATATTACAAGCTAATTTCATAAATTGATTTTGAATGTTAGCAAGGAACCATGAAAATGTCTAAATGTAGTAATTTCTCTTAGTGGGTATATGTTGTGATTGCGCGAGTAATTTGTAAGTTATTTGCTGCATTAGTGTTGTTGGCTTCTTAGTGGAAGACGATTTATAAAACTGGTAGAGCTCCGCTGGTAGGACTTTAGCAAGAATGCAAAATAGCCAACCAACTCCCTTATGAATAAGTTTGCAGGACTGAAGTAGACCTAAATTTAATAGTGGTGGAGACACCGCATCCTTTGGCCAAACTGGAGAGAGACAGCAGGAAATCGGCAGGAATGAAGGCTTTTCTAGAGACGGTCAGGACTCTTCCAGGTTTGTAGCACCAATAATGGTGATGTTGACGTTTTGTAGAAAACCTAGAACTGAAGTGATCGTTTTCTGCCTAATAATCTAATCTTTAATCTAATCTTAATCTTTCAATGGTTGCCCCCTCGTGCAGTCACAATTTGTTACACAAATTGGAATTGTACTTGACTGTGTCACACATTATGTCCCATTGTTTAATATAGAATTAAATGAAAAACACCCAAAATATAGTTTAACAGAAACCATCTCTTTTATTTTACTTGATTGAACCGGTGAGATTGACAGAACACTCAAAATTCAATATATCAACATTCTATTATAGCTTTTAATTTCAACAGTCAGCCTAGAAGCACAAGTACCCACGGGCACAATGCACCTACCGGAATCTCGCTCGGTGAAGATTTGATGAGCAAAGATGAAATCAATAATCAATAATAATTAATCCGA
Source organism: Hesperophylax consimilis (assembly GCF_061612785.1). Taxonomy (NCBI): domain Eukaryota; kingdom Metazoa; phylum Arthropoda; class Insecta; order Trichoptera; family Limnephilidae; genus Hesperophylax; species Hesperophylax consimilis. The sequence continues at coordinate 15,409,059 of NC_142857.1, forward strand.
CGTGTGAGCAATTCAATACGCCGGATGCAGGACGCGGTCCCAGGAGATCAACTGATTAAATCTCGTTACCGTAACTCGAACACAACATAATGCCAGCGGAGGCAGAATGGAGGAATTTTAAACTGTTTGGCTTGTTGATTGGAAACTTTTTAATTATTAATAAACGTCTGTGTTGTGTGTTTAAGTACGCTATCTGATTAATCTGTTGTTGATGGTTTCTATTAATTGTTCCCGTTTAGGATAAGTTCGGAATTCAGAGGGGGTCCACTATAAAAATAAGCCCACATATCAGGTTCTTAACCATTATTCTTCAGATCTCTGGTCATCTCTTGTTTCTACCCTCTTTCACACAGTCAGTTCACCTCTTTATCGATTGAGTTGTGGTCAACGTTGCCTCTATTTTTTTTCATTATGTGTGCTACCTATGAACTTATCTGTGCATTATGTGAAAGGAAGAAAGAGTCTAGTGCGCAAATATGCACATTAATGCGTAAATCGAATGAAATGATCGAGTTAATGTACCACAAATTCATAAAATACATTTAAAAACTATTTTTGTCTGATTATGCTCCTTCAAGTCGTGTGCGAAAGATGAAAACATATGTGCGGAGAATCCTTAACAGTTGTGCGGCCGCACACCTTAGAGGGAAAATTGGTCGTGGTCGGTTCCACTCGGCCATGACTTTTGCTGTCCCGTCATCTCGCATTCTTTCTACATGGCCAGCCCAATGTAGTTGTTGGTATCTACAGAGTCTTGGAATGGTTTAGGCTGAACTACTCGTATGTAGATTATCGAGTTCGTTGTTTTGCTAAAGGTTGCAAAATGCACTTTCTTGGTGACCCGACTTATTTAGGTAGCTTATCAACCATTTAATATATAAGAATAATAACGTTTGTTTTATCCAGCTGAACAGGGCAGTGAGTGCAATACTCTATCTGCGATATAAATGGATTACATGATGATAACATGATATAAAATTTAATATGGGATAAATTTAGTAAAATTGTTAACATAGAACTTGTATTACGGTGGCTTGAGAGAAATTCTGCATCTACGGTGCAAGAGGCGCGCCCTTCTACTGGGCGACGGTCTGTTTTTGGATTGGATTCCGATTTCTGGTAGCGCTAACTCGTCCAGCTACTCTGTTGCGTATCAAAATAGCGAATCCCTGCATCCTTCCCTCTGCGAACATCGGCAAGGCGCTGCACCGCCAAGGGAGGCTGAACAGCGCCCTGTATGCATGGTTATACTGTGCTCGTAGTGTGTTCAAGACGCCTTGTGTGTATCTTGTCCGTAGTTTTATAGTATAAAAGCTCATGCAGTATTTTTGGAATTCTTGATTCTTCACGAGAGGACTGCACCTGTTGAATCTCTGCACGTCCAGTACTCTTATTTGGCATTCTATATCATTTTTTATCATTTAAGTCATCAGTTACGACATGACCCAAATATTTTATTTCACTGTAGATTTTGAATTGGCTCCGCCGAGACGTACGATCGGAACGACAGCTGGATCAGTATTTGCTTTAAATATTAGCAGCGTTATTTTTTGCATTGTACATCATCCCGTGACCATCAACGTATTCTTCGCATGTGGCCAGAAGTGTTCTTATTGCGCTTACCGATGGGGATAGTATGACTAAGTCGTCTGCATAGCTAATATCATTCATACATACATATCCCGGTAATATGGATCACCCCCAGACGTGGTAAACAATGATTAACCGCTTTGAAAGTCAAGAAGAGTTATGCTGATGATTATTCTTAGGAATTAGAAAGTTATGCGGACGAGGGTTCATCTTAGCCAACTGCTAAAGCTAACTGAATGGAGCTATACATTAGCCGCTGACCCCGAATGAATCACAGTCCACAGATAAATAATAAGAGTGATAGGTGTCAAAAAGTGTCTTTTTACTTTATGAACCTGGGTCGTTATTTCATAATTGGAATACCTACCTCTGTCACGCACTGATATCGAACTAATAACGAAATCCACATCATATATGATACCCGCTGATTGACAATTGACAGCCTGAGATGTCGTTCAGCTGCGTGAACCGACTCAACAACTTTCAAAGCGGTCGATAATTAGGAGCAAAGTACTTCGGCTTCCTCTATCTCCGTCTTTAACTCTTTAACGAGTGACAAGTTCGACCATCACTTTGATGCATTCCTTTTCCTTTCGCTATATCCTCAAACCAGCAATAATTATTGATTGTATCAATAATCTTTATCTAACTTCTTTCCTGTGTTCCACGCTAATAAATTGCGCGAAAAACATCATCTGCTCATGACGAAGTGCTTATATCTAAGATCTGGTAGCAAAAACGGAAGAGGTTTGTAATTTATTGTGCCAATATTTTTTTATAAGTAAATTTAATGCATTCCGAACTTCTTTCATGCGTTCCGTGCATAAAGCTACAATTAGAGGCGTTACTGCGTACTAGTATCTCGTCGAAACTTGTTCCACTATTAAAACGCGATATGCGGTGCGCGTAGACCGGACTTTTATAGTTAGAGCATTGGGAGAGTTGGAGATAAAAAAACGGAACCTATTTTTTCGCTTCATGTCTCATCTAATTATAATACTTCAATGATTCCATTCCAATAAATTGCATGAAAAATATAGTCTTCTAATAATGAAGTGTTTTTAACAGTGAGTATTAAACTAATGGCTTAATTGAAGGAAGTTAGTAATTTATTATGTCAATATATATTTTTTCTAAATAAAAAGCATTCCGAGCTTTTTCCTGCATTCAAAGCCAATAAATTGCACGGTAAACATAAACTGTTGGTAGTGAAGTTCTTATTTTTAACATTATAAAATTTTTGACAATACGAAAGAACTGCAGAGTCTGGTGGGTACGATGAAGGAAGTTTACAAATTAGTGCTCTTGATAATTCTTACCTCTAACAACTTGGAAGATCTAAAATCTCTAGGGCCCTGTCCCCCAGAGTCTAGGTCTATTCATAAAATAAAAGCTTAAAGCTTCAAAGTCCAAGCTTAAAGCTACAAGCTCTAAACTCCATACTTTAAGCTCCCAAATTAAAACTCCAAACTTAAAGCTCCAAGTTTAAAGCTCCGAACTTTAAGCTACAAACTTTAAGCTCCTAGCTTTAACTCCAAACTTAAAGCTTAAAGCTCCAAACTTAAAGCTCCAAACCTTAAGCTACAAAATTTAAGCTCCTAGTTTTAACTCCAAACTTAAAGTTCCAAGCTTAAAGCTCCAAGCTTTAAGCTCTAAGCATATAACTCCCAAGCCCCAGCTTAAGTTAGTAATCTGCTGTCGCTGTGATTCCACACTCGTTTCCTTCTGACTGAAAGGAAACACGTTTCGCATCCAAATGACTGAAAAATAATAGCTTATTAATAATAGAGAATTTGAGATTATTTACAAAGTTGATAGGAAAGCGTGGACTCTAGTGAACTATTTTTAATGGTTAATAAAAAGGAATAGGCGAGATCATTTTGTTTCGGTATATTTATTAAATCCAATTTAATGATAATTTATGCATCTTTAATGATTTCAAAACATTATTCTGCATGTAAATTTGTATTCGTATTTACCTAAATTAAATTACTTTGCATCATATTCTTAATATGTGTTTTACTAAAAAAAAATCCGTTAAGTGCAAATCTGTTTTCAGATATACAATAAGTATTAACATAGGTATAATACGACCTTTTCGGAAAATTACTTAGTTAAAATATTCTAATATTGCCACAAAAACGTAAATTAAGTTTATAGTAGAAGACTAATGCGAAATAATTATCAATAAGTTATTGTTTTTTACCAAAGGGGAATGGAAGACAAATATTTTTTGTCTAATTCTGGGTATTGTCGATATGCTTACTTATTTGTACCAAATTAATTTTTGGCAACAATTTCCAAGCAACAAAACAAATGTAAGAACTTTGCGACAACTTTGCATGAGAAAGAACTTATTAGTTTCCACCATCTTCCAAATTCTAAATTCGAACGTCCAAACATTTGAACTCCCGCGCGGCAGACTGCCCTGTCTCCCGCTCATTATTTTTTCCCGCTTTCTTTCCTTCGTTCTGTTTTCACTACTGCTGCTTCGTTCTGTTTTCTGTTCTGCTTTTATTTGTTTCTCCGCTTGCTTTGCATGAGGATTAAGGGCCGTCGGCCGCTGCGATGACAGCCGATGCCAATCGGGGATGGCTCGTGATATACCAAGACGTTAATTATTTGTTCCTCTCCGAATGGCGGCCATTCGGGCATCCATTATTATTTGCGGGTCGTCTGCCCTCATTGTCTCTGCATTCGAATGAGGGATATTTAAATTTGAATGCGAGGTACCTACATCGGTACTTGGCCAAAAATATCCATGGTTTAACCTTTATTGACCGAATTGCATACGACTTCTTTGTCTATGGAATGAGAAATATGCTATAATTAGGGAAGTGTCGACATTTCTTTAAGATTCGAGAAATGTTTCGAACTGACATATCATTTTTTTTTTTAAGAGATTTATTTTCAATAATTGCAAAATCACTTTGTGGCTTCATATTAATTTAAATAAAATTAGTAAATTTTGTAAATGGAAGTGTTTACAGAGTTTTTAATTTTATTTAGATTTATTTTCTTTCATAACTTGTTAAGTACCTACCTACCTAATACTAATTTATTTGATTGAGGTTTAACTTCTTTAAGGCGATGCACTGCGTATTAATCCAAAATCATGTGTTTTTGGTTTGAAAATTTGGTCGCCTAGAAATGTTTCAGATGCTTTAATTAGATACTGCGAGTAGAATACATCCTGGCCTTTGAAATAATCGAGTATTTTTTAGAAGTCTTTTTATAAGCCCAGAAAAAAAAATATATAAGGCCTATGAAAACTGCTTTAAAGTTCAAAATGTCCTACTTACGAACCCATTTTCGGTTATGGTTTTATTGTATAATGTGGCGAATTAAGTTATTTATAAAATGATCGAAAGACATTTAAATATTTGTGCGTGCCTTTTATTTTATTCACAAAATAAAATAAAAGGCACTTTTTGGCCATGTTTTTTTCTTACATAAATCAAAACTTTAAGCCTTTTCGCAAAATAATTTAAGCCTTATCGCCATCTACGTAAGGTGTGTTATTGATAGCGGCTCGATTCAAAATATTACACGACGTAGTGCATCGCCTTAATTCTTAAATTTAAAGTTTTAACATAAACTAATTACCTATTCACAGTACATAAGTTTTTCCTGTAACTGGCTAGATTTGAATAGTGAGGTTAATTCAACATTACATCCCCTTCTTTATACACCCTATTCCTCCCGACCCTCAACAAACCACAATATTGAGTTTTAGAATTTCATAGACCATAGGGCTTGGGACGCTTTTATGGTGTGCATTTAAAAGCTCAATAGCTCATCATGCACGTGTCATGTGAACTAAACAAGATTGCGTTGATCTAGAAATACCAGACAGAAATGATATATATTTTCATGACGCCAGAACTCCATGATCGAGGGGTAAGGGAATCTGAAGGTCGCCTTTTCAAATCCCGGCGTGCGCAAGTAAATGTAATTTGTTTAAATCGTGTTATGTATAGAATATGTATTATAATTGCGGCACGTTCCAGAGTGGAAGATACTCTCAGTATCCCCCTGGTGTAAGACCATCATTCAGAATTAAAACGTTGCTTGAAATGTCTTTAGCCGTCTTTGGTGACCGATCTGAATAGCCAGGTACTTCCCCACCTTCCTATTCTCCCCTCCCCACTCCTTACCCCAATTGAGGATGCTATAGTCTAAATTGCTCCAGACAGTTGGGAGCAGTTGGAACGTTTGTGCGGCATTCACATAAAAACTTGCTGTTTGATGGTTTTTGTTTACACAATAAATTTTACCAAATTTTTGGTTTATGTTTAAAAAAAATGACGGATAAAAAAACGTACAAAAATAGATTAATATTTACGAAAAAATGATTTGGAGTCCACACCAGGGTATTCTCTCATATTGGAGAGAGTTCAGAAGAAATTCTTGAGATTTCTCTACATGAGGGAGTATGGCTACTACCCGTGGCTCTATCCCACTGACTTTCTTTTGGGTATGCTCGGAATGAACTATCTACGGGTCAGGAGAGATGTGCGCATTGCTACACATTTCTTTAGTCTGATTTGTGGATGGTTTGAAAACTCGGTCATCATGGAGAGCATTCATTTCTATGTTCCCGATGGTTATCTACGTCACCGACAACATAGACTATTTTATCTCCCGGCCTGCAGAACTAACTTACCAATTGTCATGCCTTTGGGGAGAGCAATCTTGCTTTAGAACAGAATCAATTCGGATATCGACATTTTTAGCATCAATGAAGCTTCCTTTAAAAGGCAAGCTCTATTATCACTGGTATAGTTGATATACACACTGTTAATATTAATCTAAGAATTCTAATTATAAAAATATTTTTAAAACGCATTGAAATTAACAATTTTGTAATGTTTATGAAATGAATAAACAAAATTGAATTGAAAAATATTCCAATAGCCTTAAAACACTTAATTATTCATCACAACGAAATTCCAACTCGTTAAGTTAATTTACAGCGCCTTTCGAATGCAAAATGACATTTTTTACAATGCCCCCATGGCGGAGAGGTAAAGCGCCTGTCGCGAGGTCACACGTTCAATTCCCGTTGAAAAAACATTTGCGGTGATTGCGTCAAAATAAAAAAAAATTACCACATTCCGGTCGTCCTGGGTGTCAATGTCGTGAGTTATGCCGTCACGAATAAATAAATCACTTTTTATGGGCTGACTGGTACCTACCTGCCTACGTACCTGAACATTTAAAATTATTTATATCGAACAATATCAATATGTAAATTCATGTTTCTACTCAAACATGGAATGAATAACAGAGATAGTTTATGACAATCTTAACTGTAAATAATAATAATATTTGGATGATTTGTACAGCGCCGTTTTCGTTCAAAATCACCTCAAGGGCGCTATGCAAATATATAATACTAGCAGTTAAAAACCCGCTCCGCGGGTTTTTTGCTGCTAGGCCCTGCGGGCGGCACTTAGTTGGGCTTTGCCCAGTTTAAGTGATACTAACAACAGTTACATTTAATAGGTACATAGTCGGTCATTCACAGAGAGAGGGTGAGTATATATTGGAAATAGATTATTACAATATAGCGCCCCTGAGGTGATATCTCACAAAATCGGCGCTATAAAAATTGTCCTATAAATAAATATAATGTTAACATTTTATTGCGTACATATGCATTGATATACAACGGAAATAGATAATATAATGTAATCTTATTAAACTTTATTTCAATCACAAATAACTTTGTTTACATCACTTTATTATATACAACCACTACATGATTAAAGTTCACCTCATCAGGAGTAAATACACACCGAAGTGAAAAATTAAATATAGATTACAATTGGAAAGAAGAAGTTGAAGGAGGGGAGAGGTTAGAGTGGGCGGGGTTTATCAGAATTAGGAATTACAATATCGTTAGACGGAAAAGACCAGTTGAGTGGGAAAATATTTAAAAGATAGTTTTTTTTTAAATCTTGTTTATTATATCTGCTTTTATATTAACATGTTTTCTAATTTCTAAAAATATAAATTATTTATTTGCGATGCTTTATATCCTGTGTGAAGTATTTTAAGACCCGAAAAAACAAATAGCATATAACCATAAAACAATATATTCATAATACAAAAGCATTTTATAACGGTTATTCCAATAAATTGATAGTTGAAATACTAAATAAAAAATTAAACATGATCTCTACAAATGGTAAATTTACCCTATTTCTAAAGATAGATATAAGCAATGGCGTAGAATTCTATTTGTGGATAACGATATTTCCAAAATTATAAATAAAAACTTTCCTGGTACACTACTAACAAAATGAAGAAATATATTCTTAATAATAAAGATATCGATAATCAAACAAAAAAATCGGAAGTTTATAAACTCGATTGGGATGAGTGTAATTTCTTTTACAAATGTAGAACCAATAGAAACTTTGAAGTCAGAACTAAAGAATATCTCGAAGCTAATTGGAAATAGTGAATCTGAGTCTGATCATATTTTGAATAATGATCACACTTGATAAAATTTCAGGTCTTAAAATACTTCACACAGGATATAAAGTATTGAAAATAAATAATATTAATTTTAGAAATAAGAAAACATGTCAATATAAAATCAAATATAATTAATAAACAAAAAAATTATAAACCCTCTTTTAAATATTTTCCCACTCAACTGGTCTTTCCGGTCTAACGATATTGTAATTCCTAATTCTGCCCACTCTTACCGCCCACTCTTACCCCTCCCCTTTTACTTCCACTTCTTCTCTCCAATTGTAATTTATATTTAATTTTTGACTTGTATCTTACTCCTGATGAGGTGAACTTCGTTCATGTAACATGTGGAGGTTGTATGTAATTAAGTGATGTAAACAAAGTTATTTATGTTTTAATAAAATAAATAATGTCATTACAAAGTGATAGGCTTCCAGAAGAAATCTTCATATTAAACGCTTGTTAATGGTCCAGTAATTTTGCGTTGGTTAGATGCATATTTAAATATACGCGCCAGTCATTTGGTTCGTTATTATACCGCCAGAGGGGCAGAGTGGTCGAATTTTGCCTACAGACCCCCTTTCGGGATTTAAGCGAAACAAACTATTCGAATTCGACCAATCAGAGGGCCTACACCGTCCAGACGCTGGGACAATAATACTATCAGATACTAGCTTTGCTCGGGGATAAAGTTAATTTAAGTTACCAGTCTAACAGTCTAACACTTAAAAATAAAATTGAGGAAAACCTAAATAAATTCAGACACAAAATTACAAAATGGATTAAAGAATAAAAAAGATAATATTACCAAAATTTCATAACATTAAATAATAAAACCTACACATAACAGACAAAACCAATATTAAAAAAAAACCAACATCACTCACAAACACACAACATATAATAAAAATATACCAATTTTAACTTTATTTCATTTTATTTATTTTTATTGAAATTTTATTTTACTTTAATTTAAAATCTATATTTTTAGTTTAAATTTATCTTAATCTTGTGTTTTTTTTCTTCACCAACATAATATATTATTTTGAATAGCCCGCTATTTCGGTAGATGTTACTTTTGAAGCTGTCATTTTTTGGCATTTGACAAGTAGAAACTACGCCATTAATAAAAATGGAACGATACACGCTTCAACAACGCATTGAAATTATTAAAATTCACTTGAGTGAATCAAATGCAAATCATCTTGAGTGATGAGGCCCATTTCCACCTCGGTGGCTTCGTCAACAAGCAAAATTGTCGCATCTGGGGCTCAGAAAACCCAAGAATTATTGAAAGCCTCTCTATCCTCAACGTGTGACTGTTTGGTGCGGTTTATGGTCCGGCGGAGTCATTGGACCCTTTTTTTCGAAAATGAGGCTGGAGCAACAGTTACGGTGAATGGATTGCGCTATCGAGAGATGATTAATGATTTTTCATGGCTGGAATTAGATGGTATTGATCTGGACAACGTTTACTTTCAATCACACAAGCAACGAAACCATTGATATTTTACGATTGAATATTAAAATAACACCTCTTATTGGAAAACCCTGTATATATATTTTCTTTAAATGTATTATGAATATTTTTTCTATTATAAAATGGAGGCCTCTGCACGGGTAAGCCACCCAGTGAGACCAACATTACTAAATTGTACTAATAAATGTAAAATATTGTACCAAATATAAAATAAGAAAATAAAGTTTTGAGGTTGTGATTTCTTTAGTTCCTGATCTGGGTGCATTTTTAAGGTGGAAATAATATTTATGTATTGTGATAAATAATGATGATGAAGTACCTATTTGTTTCACTTGATCGTGCCATGTCTTCCTCGGGCGTCCTCGACCTCTTCAACCTTCCACTTCCATGTCATACATTCTCCTTACACCTCTTTTTTCGTTCATCCTTTACGTTTCATTTTATTACAAATAATTATTTGTTCATGTCTTCCTCGAGCATCCCCGACATTTTCCACCATTGACTTCATGTAGTATCATGAAATCCACATCGTTACTGTTAAAAAACTTTTGCGCCACTGCTCCAGAAAGGTGTGTTCGAGTATCAAGAACTTTGGATAAAGCTTGTCTGAAATTTTTATGTAAACGTATCACCTTTCAGGTTGCAACGTATTTTTCACCATGAACTTTCATTTGAGTTTTAGGAGGTTAGGGTGTTCAGCTTTAAGCCTTTAGCTTAGTCAAAGCTTTCAGTTATTTGCTGTTAGCTTTGTCGGAGTTTTGAGCTTTAAGCCTTTAGCTTAGTCAGAACTTTGAGTTATCAGCTGTTAGCTTATTTGGAGTTTTAAGATTTTAACATAGTCAGAGATATGTGTTTTTAGCTTTGTTATGGCTTCAAGCTTTTAGTTTTGTCAGAGCTTTAAGCTTTTAGCTAAATCAGAACTTTAGTCTATGTACCTAATTGACTGACTTTGAATGTAAAAAAATAACAAAATGTAATTTTGTTTGTTTAATTGTACTAAAACCGATTTCGAGAAAATGGGTTGAAATCAACAGATGTACAGTTACCTACAGATGTAGAAACTCATTTGTTGCGGTATATATTTTATAGTATAGATTTTAGGGGTACAAAAAAATTATAGTTAGTTCCTCTTTTGGCTACCTGCAAATATAACTATTTCACGCTGTACTCTAAGTAGATGGTACATACTGTTTAAAAATCCAAAATATCTCGTGAGAAGCTTCTTGTAACGCAGTAGTTTCCTGAATATTTCTCCCGAAAAGGTAGGTATTTTATGCCGAGCGTTTTTTGCATACGATTTAAATTGAATCGGAACGCAATAAATTGTTTAAAGCTGCTAATTAAAAGGTTTTTTCTCCAAAAGCCACGCATTTTTCCCATTCCTGTGGCCGGGTTAATCTTACAGAAAACTGCGCGAGCAAAAATTCATCACCGGACAATGTTGCATTGAGCAGTTTTTCTGCAAGAAGGGCTGGATTCCTGGAGCATTCGAGAAAAGTTTCGGTTGTTGGCATTTTATTTAACACTTAATGTACAGTTTCGCGTTATGTATTCGATGTTCCCAATAGTGATAGGGTATAATCGAAACACGATATTAATCGAAATCCTGAAATGGCCGAAATACTAAAATAATCTTGCCGAAATTTGAAAACGTTTCAAATGCAGAAATAATCGAAATACGACAATACTCGAGATAGATTTGTGGTGTGACACATAAAAATAATAATTTAGCTTGCCTTGGAAAAGTTTCACTAGGTTTATTAGAAATTTTATTATTGAAGAATCGAAATTTTTCGAATGGTTTTTATTCGATTATTTTTAGAATCAAATTTTTTTGAATGTTTTTAGCGCCAGAGCCTTTGGATTTTACCGTTTTGCCAAGGATAACAGACAAACAGGAAACAGAGTTTTTTTCTGTTAATACTTCCCTCTTATGGAAACGAATCTCCCGAAGGAACGCGTATTGAAAAATATTAACGAAAGCACGTTATTAACATAGGGAACTGGTTTTTCATACTGGCGGCTGCATTTCTTAGATACTCTGCACCTACCCAGTCCACTGGTCATCTGTATGTTATCCTAGTGGTAAAGTGGATTATAAACTTGGAATGTTGGCACGATCAAGTCGAAAGCACGGTTTTAGTTCTAGTCGTCTTATTTAGGCTCCATTCCTTAGATCCTGAACGTATTCAATAGCAGTGATCATCCGTACTCTATACTGACAGTCGCAACGTGGTTTATAAGCTTGAAATGTTTGCACGATCAAGTCGAGCGTACTAGTCCTATAGCTAACTGATATACTGATCTGATTATCCATACCCGACATAATAGCACACAATTAGAAAAGCGTTTTATAAGATCAGAGCTCGCCGTTAGATGGTTTTCCGTCTGATAGTTATAATAACACCAAAAGAGCTTTTCTGCATCCTTATAAATATTTTCACTATCAGGAGCTTTTACCAGGTACCTTTAAGGCTATGCACTACGTCGTGTAATATTTTAAATTGAGCCGCAATCAATAACAACCCTTACGTAGATGGCGATAAGGTTTAAATTCCCGCTTAACACCATTCGCATGTTTTGATTTATGCAAGAAAAAAACATGGCTAAAAAGTGCCTTTTATTTTATTTTGTGGATGTTTAGGCAAAAATATTTACTCATTTTATAAATAACTTAATTTGCCACATTATACAATAAAATCATAACCGAAAATGGGTTCGTAAGTAGGAGATTTTGAACTTTAAAGCAGTTTTCATATGCCTTATACGTTATTTTTTTCTGGGCTTATAAAAAGACTAATCTAAAAAATACTCGATTGTTTCAAAGGCCAAGATGTATTCTACTCGCAGTATTTAATTAAAGCATCTGAAAGGCGACAGGCGACCAAATTTTCAAACCAAAATCACATGATTTTGCATTACTACGTATGGCATCGCCTTAAAGCCGAGTCGTTGCACCCGTGGTATAGCTAAAACCATGATTTAGTGAAGTTAATATTCAGCCATATCTCCACATTTACGACTCCGTTTAAACATTTAAAAGCATCAATTTCCACAACGCAGTACATTTGCGTGCAGCATATAACTTCTGAATGCCAATAATTATAATAATAATCATCCTTAACTGCTCTGCATCAACGTTCTTAACGACAGCTGTAAAGCATTAATTTTATGATAGGCCCATCGCCCATCAAACTTATCAACATTACAACACCAAGAACAGAAACCCCAAACTCCAAATCAAACGCAATAATAATCAGAATGTATATTAAGAGGAAGCTACAAGCCAAAAATTTGTATACTCTTGGTATATAATAGCCATTAAAATCTCTTGACAATCGGAGTCTAGAAACGTTCGATTTCAAGCAAAAAACTGTTTTTTACTTCTTTTTTAAATAATTTTATAAGAAAGCAAAAAATTTAATCAACTTAAACTGTCACAGATAATCTTAGCTATAAAACTGTATATTTTTAAAGTTGTTTCCTTTGAGCGTTCATACATTTCGATTGAAAAAATATTTTTTGTAGTAGTTTGAATTTATATTTTTTATTCAATAATTTATTTCTTTATTTGTATTCTACTCATGCGAAGCGATAGGAAAACCTTCAATTTAACTAAAGCATATTTTTTGGTTTTCATAATGTACACCAATTCGTTATAAAGATTAATAAAAAATAGTGATTTGGCATTAAGTTTCGCCTTAATAATCCCGCATTAATTTCAGTCGGTACCTAAATATCTGCTTCACCCATCCATATTCATTACCGTTCGAATTTTAAATACGGCAGGACTCTTTACTCTTTATGGGCCTGGCCGGGCTTATTGAGGTTTATTTGGTCGTGGTTCCCCAGCCCCCTGAGCCCGGCCCGTGTAGCCATTATTTCCGGGCGTTCTGGTCGGGGGACTGTCACCGCCGACCGGCCCAAGCGATACATTTTTGTATGCAAATTCGACTACCATTGTTTTATTGTTCGCAATGGCTGGTAAATGCAAGGTCTGGTGGGACGATTCAACGAAATTTATTTTGCAAATTTTTGTGTATTTTTTCTGAAAATAGACTTAAAAAGCACCATTCTCATGTGTGAGGGAACTTTACTTTATCCAACCTCTAGTCTTACCTAATCTAGTCTAACCTAACTTAACCTCACTCTACCTTTTGTAATTTCGCTGTATTATTTTTAACGCAGGTAAAAACATTAAAACTGGAACGACATTTCAACATATGATAGTAACATAAACATAACACACACTTCTTGGCGAACACTAATTGCTTAATTTACATTCATACATCTCCTCTTTCATACTATTCTGTCAATCCGACTCTTGTACATTATCTCTTGGCATTATCCCATTAAGTGGGTATTCGGTTCTCTTGATCGTCCCATTTCTTTTTGAGACGTCCCCGATTTCTTCTTCCGCCTATTTTATTAATTATTCTCGTAACGCCCCTTTCTCCATTCGTCGTCCATTTAAATACATATAGCATACATACTAAATATAAAAGCCATACGGGCCTAAAATGAATAAACAATAAAATAAATAAATACTCACCTTTTTTACAAAGAATAATCTTCTACCCAAATTTTCCCCTTTTGACATTCATTTGATTTTTTAGGCATATTAATAAATAAATATAACATAGTGAATGTCTGCAGAAAATCAATTTATGAAAATCATTTTAAAAGCCCCAAAATCAAATTTGGAGATTTAATTAATTGGAAACCTAATCAAATTACATTATAATTGGTGTCTGCAATAATATATTAATTAATTTCGCTTTAATAAATACATTACATTAAAAATAACAAATATTTAATCTTCATTAACTAAAAATGTATCAACATAAAATATGTAGTTATGCAAAAATAGACGTCAAACACTGTTTAAATGTTACTGGCTGGATGAATTTATCACTTATAGAAAAGCCATTACCGGTTTGTATAGATAAATAAATACTTCTTTTCTCGTTTCCTCTATTCAAACAAACATGTCTGACACTTCGATATCTCTATACATAACACTTTCAAATTTATCGGTTCAACTATTTAGGTAGTTTTTGAGAATTTTAAATACAAACCGGCAAAAAATTGCTAACATGTTTCGTATTGATGTCGGGTGATAATTTATCTGCTGATCGAATGTGTTCTCGGACGATTTTGAAAACAGGTGATACAAAAGAACTTTTATAAATTATTTAAATACATTCTTTAGAAATATTTTTTTTGTGAATAGTGTGATTTAAGTGTTTTTTTTTACGTCTAAAAAAGTTAATTGACTGTTTGGACCACCTCCTTGGCATAGTGGAAAATTTATTGACTCCGAACCCAGAGATCACGAGTTCGAAACCATCATAATATAGTATGTGTATGACCAATCCACTTTATAATGTATAAAGAAGAGTGTCCCGGTGTAGCGGTTTTTATACAAATCTACAGTTTTATTCCGAGATTAATGAAATTTTGCAACCTTGACCTTCAAGACAAGAGGAAGGACGCTGTCTGCATGATATTTACTACCTAAAAACTACCGCATTCCCTTTTCCCACCCCTTAAAACAGAATGTTGATACTTCTTGATGAAATTTTGCACACTGACAAAAATAAGAGGAAGATTAATGTCTACATCTGATTTCGAAAAACTTAAAAGCGTAAAGCACGGGCAATGCGGGGGACTTCACGTAAAATTAATATAAAATAATATAATGATATTGTATATATGCACCACGTAACAAAGTGATAAATGGTACAATGCAGAATTGAAACGTTGGCGTTGCTTGAAAAAGCTTTAGCTATGTTTAATGACCAGATCTGAATATCCAAGTAATTTCTAATGTTCCTATTCCGTTTTTATTTTTCCTACAACGTCACAACATTCCCCTAATTAGAAAAGCCATATTTCAACTTTTGCAGTTACAAATAAAAAACTAATAAATATCTTATGAAGGTATACAATGTACCTACTTACAAAATAGTTGAAAAGTACTTACTTATGTGATTTTTTCAACGTTTTTAGGTAAATCATTTTTTCCAAACAATAAACCCACAATGAGTAATAAGTAGGTACGTAGACAATACGATCAAAATATTTTTTTTACCTAGTTGATTTTCAACAAATTTCTTGCGAATTTCCAGTAGTTGATAAATCCACCAGCCTGTATTTGAATGTGATCACATTGAATTGCCCGATACGCCCCCTCCCTCCGCGTTAAACCAGCCTGACATTTCTTCCTTTCGTATGGCAGCATAAATTCATGACCTGGGAATTTGTATATGCACCGTTTCTTTCAAGCGTTCGCCAGTAGGTACTGGTTAGATAGGTACCCGCCAGTTTTACTCTGCCTGTTTGTCTTTTTGCGGTATTTTTCCCCCTCATTTGCGTTGTTCCTTATTCAAACTGGGCGGATTACCGCCGCCAGATTTGGCTGACCGTTCGAAATTCAAACGAACGCGATCATCGTTCTAGGTAGGTACTACCCACTTGTACGTTTCTGCATTATGTGCAATAGTTAGGTACTTACTTCAAAATTTTACCGAGTAATACTCAATTGTTAGGGTTCTTATTTTGATTATTCTAAAAAGAAAATATTGCCAACTTACAAAATCATTTTTCCCCCGCTCACCCCCGATTTTATCATGCATTTTTGTCACGACCCTTTGATGTTCCACGTGCGTTATGAGGACAAAAAAATCGTGTATAATATTTTTTTCACCTTTTTTTAGGGGTTCAGTATTCAGTGCGCTGTCATCGGCCCACTGGGCACTAAGTCAACTGGACAAGGCCATCGGCTACATGCAGCAAGACCTGGCCGTGGCCAAGAGCCTGGGCGATACGGCGGGGGAGTGCCGCGCGCACGGCAACCTGGGGGCGGCCTACTTCAGCCAGGGCTCCTTCAAGGAGGCCCTAACGGCACACCGCTACCAACTGGTGCTGGCCATGAAGTGCAAGGTAACTTATTACTTATTTTATTTTATTAACGACCATGGCGACTACTTAATTTTGATAGAAACTTTCTGAAGGAGCTAGAAGGAATATAAACCGAAAACTTCCACCTCGGGAAATACAAGCAGCTCTTGGGAATGGAAAGAATTGACAGTTATTGAAAATGTCTCAGAAACATGGAAAGTAAAATTGTGGAACCAGGATATCAAGTGACAATCGTTATTGCCAAATGAATAGGTACCTAAGTTGAAACATGAACCTCTGGCCTGACTGCTTAGGGAAGTTTTTAAGGCTCTGTAGTAAGCATTAAAAAAAAATAGAAGAGTATGGTTTGAAAGGGAGATATAGGTATAAATATAAATGTTAGAGGAAACACGCTAATATGTAAAAAAAGCTTTTAATTAATAGGCGAAAATATTTAATAAAGCATGACTTATTTATAATAGAGGAAAAATGACTCAGCAAAAGTCTTAAGTAGCATTTAAAGAAACACTGTGAATTTTTTTATAATTATAACTTTGCGATTTATATCGAGGTTATTTCACATAATTACTTTTTCCTCTCGGCAAATGTACAAAGATTATCTTTAAAAATAATACATATTTATTTTAGATCTTAAAACGTAAAGTGTTCAATGGAAATGTATTTCGGAATGAATGGTCTTAAAAAAATCTATTATCTAAGAAATATTATACATATATTATTTCACTTTAATAACTCAATTTATTTAATTTGGAAAAAAAAACTTTACTAACTACTTAATATTATTTCACTTACAGATTGTTGTTTCCTATCTTACACAATGAGTTATATATAAATAGAGTCTACATTCCTTGCAATAATAATAATAGTGTGAAATATTATTCTCATGCGGGAATTAGGAAGGAGGGTGTGACGACTGTTGATGTCGCCCAAATCTTTCCGAATGGGAACAAACTAAACGAACGAGTTGAAGGTGACGGGCACCACAAGTTTTTAACATTAATTAGTTAATTTTACACGAGTACTGATTATAGTAAAACCCTACTTACCGATGAAGGTTTTAAAAAACATAAATTATTATTTTATTTCTTGCTAGAGCAATCCCGATGAGTAACAACACTTATTGTAGGACGAGAGGAACTTACAATACATAGGTGGGAGTTAGCAAGTAGAATTGCTATTGCTTTCCCTAAATTTTCCTGTACGACTTGTACAATATCTAAGCATGCATGTAGGCATTTTGAATTTATCGCCAGAGACTTGTTAGACTTGGCGAGCACTAGTAACCGACTGATGCCCGTGTTATCTCACATCGGACAATGATCCGATATGCGTGGCCCATATTTCGAACGCCAAATCTGGCTCTATCTGTATACCTCAATGATCTTACATGGTCACGCCGGCTTAGTGGTACCTACATAGGAGTAATTGGATTTGGATAACTGCTGTAGTTGATTCATTGTCGTTCTTTGTGATAAAAAAATTAGATGGGAAACAAAAGACCAGGGTATTTTAAAGCTGTTAAAATAATAGCTCAACAGAACACATATTATCACAATTCAAATATTTTGGGAGGGTTTATCAATCCACAAGATCATGAACCTAATAAGCCCCAGATAAAGCTATTCGAGAACAATTTGAAGCCGCGGAATGAGGTGGAAGATGTTTGAAAAATGACTTTATCCACATAATTTTATAATGACTTCTTCCGTTCCCTGTCTCACCTTACAATAAAACAAGTAATAATGTGTTATATGTATTAATTATATAAAATTAAAATTTATATAGTTCAATTTAAACCATTATGCGTATATATCATTTCAAAAGTTTGTCATATACGATGGCTGCCAGGCAATTTCCCCTAACCCAAGTTTGACTTCAATGTCATTCATACAAAATCATACTAATGATCTGTCCAGGGTATCGAAATTATCCATAAATCCTTCACCGATCGACCGTGCTAGACACCCAGGGCCTTTTAGGTTTATGCACGAGATAGATTGTATATTTAAAATTAGCGGAGTTGGTGTGGCGTTCGAGCGAACAGCAGAATTAGAAGTGAGATTTTTGTCTATGGTTTAAGGATGCGAGAATAGATACATAATTGGAAATAATAATAAGGTTGCATATTTTGGGCAAATCATCTACAATTATCCCAAACCAATTGAATCCTATATAGGTACCATTAAGCCGATGCGACTATTACATGGCATATTATATTACTTATATTAAGTGCAGACCATCCCCGTATCAACAATAATATTGTATGTTTTCTTCTTCTAGGATACTCAAGCCGCCGCAGCCGCTCTGACCTCCCTCGGCCACGTGTACACGGCTATCGGAGACTACCCCAACGCTCTGGCCAGCCACAAGCAGTGCGTGCAGCTGGTGAAGCAGATGGGGGACCGGCTGCAGGAGGCGCGCGAGATAGGCAACGTGGGAGCTGTATACCTGGCCATGGGGGAATTTGATTCAGCGGTGGACTGCCACACGCAGCACCTCAGACTGGCCAGGAGGCTGGGGAATCAGGTAGGATTGTTAATGAAGGATGCCGATGGATACCCAATTGATACAGTTCTGTTCTTATATCATTATGAGCCAATTGCTTCATAGAACTGAAATAATTACAGTACTTAGAACTTTCACAGATGTTGAAAATTAACTTTGAAATTTGATGAATTGTTATAATTCTGTTGTGAAGCAACCCACCCTTAGTATCCCTCTGGTGACCGACCATCATTCAGTAACGAAATTTTGATTGAAATGGCTTTAGTTATGTTTAGTTAATAGAAACTGATTTTCTGAGTATTTCCGAGACTAACCATATCACCTCGAAGGCGGTACTTCCCCTCCCCACTCTTTCATCCTTACAAATTTCCCCAAATTGTAGAAAGTGTGATCCCGGGTTATTTAGTGTGATGTAGTGTAAAAAAGTTGAAATCAATAATATTTTTTCTTTATTTTTCAGGTGGAGGAAGCTAGGGCATATTCCAATCTGGGCTCCTCACACCACTACAGAAGAAACTTCACCCAAGCCATAGCTTACCATGAAAATGTGCTTAGAATAGCACAAAGCCTTGGAGACAGAGCTGTAGAAGCCAGGGCGTATGCTGGACTAGGTCATGCTGCAAGGTAAAATATTTTTACAATATTTAAACCAGAAATTATTTTTTTATTTGTCTAACTTACCCCTATTTCCCCCAGCAAAAACTATTTTTAAAAAAATGTTATTTTACTTTAGGTGTGCAGGTGATTATGCCCAAGCAAAAAGATGGCATGAACGGCAATTAGATATGGCTTTGGCTGCCAGAGATAAGGTAATTTTTTTACAATACAAAATGTTATATTAGAGTAATGTAATAAACACTGCCTCATTAATCTCACTATATACAAAAAATAAATAATACATGTTTAGGTACCTACCTACAAAAATAAATCTTTTAAAGGGTGGCCAGATTGTTTTTTCTTAGCCTAATAAACAGTTTTGATTTTATTGTGATGTTGGTCTCACTGTCTCTAAATAATATTGGAACACACATTAAAATTTTCAAATAAGATTGGAACATATTGTTGGTATTTGTTTGGCTTATAATGGGGGACCTCTATTTCATTTTCAAATTCATTTGTTTCTATCCGATCTTTGAATATAAATTGATTTATTGAATGTTTTCTTTATATATTTTTACAATATTATTTTAGGTTGGTGAAGGAAGGGCCTGCTCAAACCTTGGAATAGTTTATCAATTATTAGGAGAACACGATGCTGCTTTGAAATTACACCAGGCCCATCTATCAATAGCAAGATCTCTAGGGGTTTGTAACATATCTTTAAACTTTTCTCAATTTATTTTTTCTCTTTTAATTGCCTTCATCCCGGAAAAGATGGATGTAAGGCCGCAGTAGAAGAAGACAACATACTTCAAGGCTTTGAAATCTCTAATATGACTGGTACCTGTGTGAAGTTCTGCTGGTTTATTCTCGGCTGTATGTAGCACACAAGGTAAAGATTGCACTGATTATAACCAACCTCCGATAGGAGATGACACCGGATGAAAAAGAACTGCCTTCAATGTTTAATTATACAAATGTATACATTTCAATCACTATTAATGCACATTTAATCAACTTGCATCTTTTTTCAGGACCGCGCCGGAATGGGTAGAGCATATGGTAACATTGGCAATGCGTATTCGGCGGCGGGGTTCTACGAACAAGCCATCAAGTACCACAAGCAGGAGCTGACCATATCCAAAGAAGTGCACGACAGGAGCTCGGAAGCGTCTACGCACGGCAATTTGGCCGTGGCGTATCAGGCACTCGGCGCTCATGATATGGCCCTACTACATTATAGATCACATTTAGGTAAGAAACAAAAAAAAAATCACGGTTCTTGTTATAAATAAAAATTAATAAATAATAAAAATTTTCTTTAACTCTTTACAAATACATAAAATTGTATACACCTTTCAATAATAATAAATAAACTTTGACATTGATGTTGGAACTCCAACAATCGTCTGTTAACCTGGGAACCTGATCTATTCTATGATCTGTTTCATATAACAGACCTTTTGAAAATGGAAAGGAATTATTGCGAGTTCACATTTGCTTTATTCTATGGTGGATTCCATATAGAACAGAAAGAAGATGAAGTTGACTCAACATTGGGTTTCTATGAAATGGATCGTAGAATAAATGAATTGGGAACGCACCATTAGTCATGGTACGTGACCAGCATAGCCTACCTGATTGTAGAAATTGTAATGGTAATGTTGGCTCCCTTTCTCTTACTTCTAAATCAACTCATTATTTCTATATCACTACCTCTTAACGTTCTATGTTTGACGCTCGTATTTGTCGCACCAGAGACCACATTTGCGTTTATTTAATAAGATGTTAATTTAAGGATTTGGAATTTTTGGTGTTTCCACCAGGTAAAAAATCACCAAATGATACCTAACTCCTGACTCGTAGTAAATAAACAAGTACTTTGCTATTTACTGAATCAATTTCTTCTATTATAAGTAAATTTGTTGATATTTCAGGAATAGCACGAGAGCTAAAAGACACCGCCGGTGAAGCGTGTGCCCTCCTCAATTTAGGAAACTGTCTCTCCTCGCGCCAAGAGTTTGCCCAAGCCGTTCCCTTTTATGAGCAGTACCTCATGCTGTCACAGGAGTTGGGAGACGTGGCAGCGGAGGCCAAGGCCTGCCACTTCCTGGGATATGCACATTATTGCATTGGAAATTATAGAGAGGCCGTAAGGTGAGATTGTAATTGCCTCTCAACTGTTTATTTATGGATTTTTAGTGAATCACTAGAAATGCCTTCTATATTGATTCAAATGGAAATCAATGTCGCCACTGGCTTAGTTAGTAACTTTTGGTTCTAGCGAATTTAGTATGCGCTCCCATTTGAATTTCATAATGATGGTGAGCACAGTTCTGCATATTTAAGCAACGAATAGTTAGATTTTTGGATCTTAAAATCAAATATAGCACCATGAAATCACCCAACATAATAATAATAACCTAACCTTACTTTCCAGGTACTACGACCAAGACCTCTCCCTTGCCAAAGACCTTCAGGACAAGATGAACATGGGGCGCGCCTATTGCAACCTGGGGTTGGCCCACTTGGCCCTCGGCCAGCTGGACTCCTCGCTGGAGTGCCAGAAGTATTTTCTAGCCATTGCGCACATGACGCAGCACCTGCCCGGCAAGTTCAGGGCTCTGGGGAACATTGGAGACGTCCTCATCAAGATGGGAGACATTGAAGAGGCGGTTAATATGTATCAACGACAGCTTGGTTTCGCTAGACAGGTAATTATACCTCCATATCAATGGCATACCGATTGACTAGTTATAACCTGTCCCTCTTTTCTATAAATGGTACATATAACAGAAAGTGAGGTTACAATGGAGCTCTCAGAGGTCTCTCAATATCTGTCAAGTAAAAAAAAAACAAAATTTCACCCGCAGTAATTATAATGTAGCATCTATTTCACCAATGTATTCTTCATTCAAAAGGTGTGAAATTGTACTAGAAAGAAGAAAATTCCAATATGTTGGTCATTATCATAAGGATGGACAAATTATACTATTAAAATGATATTCCAGTGGAATATTGATGATAGAAATGGTAAAGGTAGATACCGCTCCTCAGAGATAACTTCATTATAAACTTTCATGACAAAACGGTACGAGTGCAGTTTTGGGTTGCAGTCTGCAGTGTAAAGGTTGCCCTGTTGATAGTTGAAACAGATTTATATTAATTCAATAACAGAACTTCATTTAAAATTATACACTTCTCACTGTCCTATTCAGTTCTCGACCAATTGCCTTGGCAAGGCGCCTCCAGGAGTCCCTGTCATGTGCTACTTCTGCGACCTCCACCCATAGTAGCCCCAACCCCTCTTCGCACATCCTCTGAGTTGCTTTTCCCAACTTTGCCTGGGAAGGCCTGTACGCTTACTGTTATATTTTTTTCTTTTCCAGGCAAGAGACCGTGGCCTGGAAGCCTCAGCCTGCGGAGCCCTAGGGCTGGGCCACCGCCTACTACGCCGCCTGGACAAGGCACTCGGCTACCACACGCAGGAGCTGACATTGCGACAGGAGATGGCCGACATCTCCGGGGAGGCACGCGCCCACGGTCATCTGGGCACTGTCCACATGGCGCTGGGGAACTATACACACGCCGTCAAGTGCTATCAGGTTTGTTTATAAGGCAGTCAACATTATTAGAATACATAGTTGGTGAAGAAACAGCAACTCTTGCTTTTGAAATCACCTTCTGTCGAGTTGTTCTTGGTTTAATCTTGGTTTCCATGAGAACTCATGACAGTGGCAATGTGTGTGCAGTCAACACATTTTTAAAAAGTGATATAAAGTCAACATTACAACAAAGTTCACATTGACATTCACATTAAACAGCCGGTGTGGGCGAAGTCTACCGAATTACTACCGAATGAACCTGAAACACACATAGCGCGGCGCATCCCCTCCTATCACCCGCGCCGCATTCCGCACGCCCTCCCTTCTTAACTGATGCACGTTTTGACTTCAGATCTCAGTCCCAGATGACTGAAGTAAATTATTATTAGTTTTTAAACATGATTTCTGTTTCTTGGGTTTTGGCGTAAATAAACAGCTGTCCCCATTGACCGGTGTACCAATCAAGCAGAATCGACTGTAATAATATTACAAGGGAACTTATCCCAATCTCTTATCAATATGAGTGGCTAATAAAATGTCTCTTTGTGTTTCAGGAACAACTGGAAAGAGCGCAAGAACTTCAAGACTGTGCAGTTGAAGCTCAGGCCTTTGGTAACTTGGGCATTGCCAGACTCAATATGGGGCACTACGAAGATGCCATCGGGTACTTGGAACAGGTAACATACCAACCCTTATCTATAATAATATAGCATATCCTAAATGAGGGTGAGATGGATCCCTTGTTCTCTACCCTTTTATTCCCTTCGTGTAATGTGATCTCACAAAAATCAACTACTTATTTGTATTTTACCCCACAAATTTAACTCCCCGTCCCCTTCCTATTTTTGCTAATTAACCTCAGTAAGTAGGTACCTATCTACATTCTATATTCAAGTTTTATATTATTTTATTCCAGCAACTGGCAACACTGGAGCGACTGAGCACTCCCACCACGCAACTAGACAAGGCCAGAGCGTTTGGCTCGTTGGGAGATTGCTATGACGCCCTGGGCGATCCGGAGGAAGCCGTCAAGTGTCACGAGCAGCATCTCGCTCTGGCGCTGGGCACCAAGAACACAAGAGAGCAGGAAAGAGCATACCGTGGGCTTGGATTAAGTCATAAGTAAGCATATACACATTGTTAATATGAGAAATTTATTTTTCTTCTTTGTTTGTGGTGTTTTCTTAGGGCACTTTTAATATATTATTTAACTAGTTTCAGGCCAAGTCTGTAAATATTTTGTAGGCTCCGTTTCCATTTTAAGATAGTGGCGTTTTAATGGTTCAGCAAAAATGTTTTTTTTTCAATGTTAAATCATTGTATTTATTTGGACTTTTTTTTCAATGTTGTGTTACCTACCTGCATGAAAATAGTTAAAAAAAATAATTCTAATTGAGATGTCTTTGGACAAATTGTATACTTCTTTTTTTGAAATAAAAAAGATAACTAAAATAAACGGTTTATAATTAAGTACTCATGTTATAATTAATACGTAAGTAGGTATGTATTTCTTTGAGCACCTACTCATATATCTTTTGATTTATTAAGAGAATATCAGAAACACACTTTTTGGGTGAGAGATCTACTGGTCACAAGGGGATGGAAGAAGAAGACGGGGTGAATCAAATATTCAATTCTGGTTATGTCAAGTTTCATAACAGAAGAGTATGTAAAAGACGATGAATAATGGAAGAAGTTTGAGTCAAGACGGAGTTGTTGCGTTTCATCAGTTCTACTTACCCCTTCTGAGAAATTACATGATTAATTTTTGTAAATACACATGCATTAAATATTATTTTTTCATGTACTCTTTGAAAATTCCAGGTCTCTGGGAAACCTTCAGCAGTCTCTGGTCTGCCTGGAGAAGCGCCTGGTTGTGTCCCACGAACTCGGCAGTTCGGAGGCCAAGGCCCAAGCTTACGGAGAACTTGGGAACATTCACGGTAGTCTGGGCAACCTGGAGCAAGCCGTGTCGTGTCTGGAACATCAGAGGAATATTGCCAGGTACGGCTTATCTATATTATAATCTGAAATATTAGTGAGAATACTTATTCGGTTATTATTATTCAAAAACGGCGCTATACAAATTATCCAAATATTATTATTATTATTTTGTTTGTGAGTATGTCCGTCCGTACGAGTGTGAACTTATCAAGATTAAAAAAGATAATTCGTCTTGAGGAAATTACAAAATTAAAAAAATCTTTTCGAATCATAGCAATAAAGTAGATAGGTATGTAGCTATTATATATTTGAAAAGATACATTTTTTTTTTCTATATTTGTAATGTGGATACATCCTACATATGGCTTACTTTTGCAGGCCATTCAAGTTACATTCTGTGATTTTTTGTGATAATATTCAAATTTCTTGGTTTGCCTGAGCATAGCGAAATCCAATTATAACTCTACTGTTTTGCATTTTGTCAGTCTGTAAATTTTTTTTCACTTTCCGTTTCTGTTTCAAGATGGTGACCGTTTTAATGATTCAGAAAATATTCTTTTTTGAAATGTGAAATCGTTTGAATATGTAATAATATTTGACTTTATTGTATTTTTTCTCCAGGGAACTGAATGACCGAGTGATGGAGTCAGATGCTGTTTCTTCGCTGGGAGTGGTTTACCAGCAGATGGGAGACTATGCCACAGCACTGCGCTACCATCAGATGGACTTGGAAAATGCTCGACAGCTGGGAATCACACAACTGCAGGTGCGGACATAGTTTTCAATGAGTTCCATGACACAAGATTATCTAACATCTGTAAATGTAGAGTAAACAGACAGAGAATATATGAGATGTGCAAGTGGATAAATGAAAATGGCTACTCAGACATGAATATCAAACACAGCTAAAGCTATTTCAAGCAATGTTTCATTTCTGAATGGTAGTCTTTCACCCGGGCGATGCTGAGATATTTTGAAAGATATTTACATTCGTCACGCTGCTCATCAGGTTGGTTTCCTGATGTAAACATCTCTCAAGCCAAGCTTATACTGAAATAACTGAAATACCGGCTCTAAGTGGAGCGGTTGTTAGTAAGATGGTTTCTTAGTGACTGATCATGCGATGAGTAAGTTCATTAGTAGCGGTGCAGGTGGTGGTCGTTGCCCCCAAAACAATTTGCAAACGAATGGTCACCCTGGAAGGCTCTTAACTGCAAATGAATTTTGCTGATGTAGACTATTTGCGTTTTCTTGGTGATTAAAATGACCATTTAATCTCCTCTTAGGCTAATTTAACATTTCAAGTATTATTTTGTTCAATTCACTTGTGGATATTATTTTCACGAATCCAATGACAAAATGTTTGTTTATTTTTCAGGGTCGTGCCTGCGGCAATTTAGGCGCCGTTCACGAGGCTTTGGGTAATTTGGAGGAGGCTGTCCGCTGTCAAGAGCAACACCTGGCACACGCGGCAGCCGCCAGTGACCGTCTGGCGCGCGCCGTTGCCCTGGGGGCGCTGGGCCGCGTGCACCACGCTAGGGGTGCCCCCGACCAGGCTGTGGCATATCTGCGACAGGGGCTGGCCATTGCCGAGTCGCTGGGCAGGAGGGAAGAAGAGGTAATACTATTGATTAGGGAAATTTACACTAATTTTATTATTGAGATTCACAAAACATTGTGCAACGTTGGATGTCAACCCCTAATGT
Organism: Hesperophylax consimilis; assembly: GCF_061612785.1. Classification (NCBI taxonomy): domain Eukaryota; kingdom Metazoa; phylum Arthropoda; class Insecta; order Trichoptera; family Limnephilidae; genus Hesperophylax; species Hesperophylax consimilis. The sequence goes on from NC_142857.1 coordinate 15,435,899, forward strand.
GCGGCTTAGTTCACTGGACTTCAAATGTGACATTTGCAGCAAATGACAGACAATTATGACTATGTACCTTGAGGTGCACTGCTGTGTGCAGTGTGTAGAACCAGGTTTTAGAAGTTTTGAACGCATATTGTTCCTGTCTATCTATTATTTCACATCTAATTTTCAATATTATATTTGGCTTTGAAATATTTACAAAAATTAACCTGTTGCCTATGAGTTAATATAAAAAAATATACATAGGTCGGAGTGTTTAAAACTTTGTCACATTTGATTGACAATTAAACCGTCAACCTTTCAATTGTCAAATTTAATGTATCGTTGATCATCAGTGCTGATAAATTTACTGTTATAAAATTGATTTTTTATATATTATTCAGTGTTCTATATTAAATTTATTCAGTCACCCCCATATGGGTGAGAATACAAAAACTGCTACATGTAGTCTGTATTCGAAATACATGGACTGCCCCATTGATTTGTAATGAACTATGCCGTCACTACTTGACCCTGTCAAAATTGATTGCTTGTAGAAGTTTGTGGATACCCAGTCTAAGATTCAGCCCTATAATCAAACAGCTATTCTTCCAGGCGCGTATCCGCCACCGGTTGGGTGTGGCGCTGTGGGCGTGCGGACAGGCAGAGGGTGCCCGGCAGCAGCTGGTGCTGGCCGACGCACTGCTGGTAGCGTTACGGGGGCGCGCCAAGCAAGGGGGCCCCCGCGGCACCCGCATAGCTTCGCTGCAGGCAGCTACCACCAGGGCGCTGCAGACTGTGCTAGTCGGTGAGTAATGTTGATTTATTACAAAATTTTGATTATCATTGCGTTTGTAAAAGTAAAACTTCTTTCGAAAATGGATTTTCAAAGAAGTGAAAACACTGAAGAGTAATAGACAGATTTTCCAGTTTGGTAGATACTCTTAGTATCGCCCTAGTGAAAGACCACCATAAGATGCAATAAAGATTTCCACACACCATACAAGAGGCAGGATGAAAATATTAAACTAAACAGACTGAACAAATCAAAAAAATAGGATTGTTTACTTAGGCATTAGTTTAGTTAGTAAAAAAATAAAAAAATATGCCTATTTAAAGAAAAATGTAAACAATATTGTATGTAATAAATATCAGAAATAAGCTAAGTATAAAATTTTATAATGTACCCATGTTTATATTGGACCACATGAAGTGTAACTATTTTAAGTTTAATAAATAAATATAGTCAAATTGTGGCCTAAAATGGAATTAGCCATATTTGGTGACCAGATCTGAATAGCAAGGTACTTTCCTAACCTTCCTCTTCTCCTCCTAACTCCCTTCAGCCTCACGACCTAGTCCAAATAGGGTCCCACTGTCTGCGAGCTGTTGGAACTCTTGTGGACACTTGTGTGATGCCACATAAATAACAAGAATAATATATTAAGAGGTAGCTACATACAAGATTAGAAAAGTTGAATGAAGCCGACAATCAAATAGGCTTAGGGTAGAGGTTGACACAACAAAGCGCCCTTAAGATGATTTTGCACAAAAACGGCGCTATACAAATCAGCCAAATATTATTATTATAACTATGGGCGTGGGGCACTGGGGAAAGAAAGCAAGAGGTTGGCAGGAATGGAGATGGTTTTTGGTGTTGTGTGCCTATGAATAATTAACTACATCTCTAAACAATAAACTTACAAATATGTAATTCCAGGTCTCGGAAGGCAACAAGATGCACTGGTGGTCGCTGAGAATGGCAGGAGCAGATCTCTTATTGATCTTTTGCTTGAGAAGAATGCTCCAGCTTCCACAAACAATAATGCTCAAGCCTGCTCAGCTGGGCTCTCTGGACTTAACAGGTTTGTCAAAATGTCCAAAAATCCTCTCAAAATATTCCTTAACCATAATATACATGATAAGAAAATATCTCCTTCTTTTTCGAAAACATTTTTAACTCTGTGACATTCTTTCTAATTAATTATATTTTCAGATCCTCAACACCCAGTCCCATAGATACAGGCCGGGAGAGGATTCCTGAGGTCTGGTCTCCTCAAAACATTGACCAAATGCTGGAGATAGTCAACAGGCAGAAAGCGTCAGTTTTGTACTACAGTTTGGCCGCTGGGTTCTTGTATGCTTGGCTGATTGTACCAATGAAAGGTTAGTTACCATTATTTATTAACTCTTGATTACCAGCTGAAATTTTTGCAAGATCTATTGTTTTGTTTTACATTAGCTCCACACAGAAGGCCTTGAGGAAAATAATTTCCCTCAGGGCCTATATCATCTTAAAGGATGCTGTGTGGATGGTCTTTTTAAGCAATGCGAGGAGAGGAAGTTCTGGTCAGTGTGTCCAGGAGTGACGGACATATGAATCCATTCCCTCAACTGCAGTACAAGGCGATGGATCGAGAGAGTCAAAAGGCTTTCCTCAATCAGTCTCTCGATCCGGCTCGCCACGCAGCAGATAGGCAGACGCATCCGCCACCCAAACCTAGACAAACCTCATCTCCATGAACCCAGGCACCCCTGCTAAGTCATCAAACGTGGCGAACCATTTCGGGTGATCTATGGCAGAGGTGTTGCTTACCAAATAAATAGTTCCTGGTGCGGTGGTACCCATTATACCCGCCTCCCAAATTGTATGTAACCTATGTTTGAATATTTTTGATTGTTTGAATATTTTTGTTTTCCAGGGGTGGTTAAGTTTCATCAAGTTGCAATTAGTGAGGACCGTGAGAATAATGGCGCACCTAATATTGGTTCTGAAGAATCTCAGCCTCCTTCTGGTAAGTCATGACACAATTTAATTTTATAATCATCTATTATCCCATCAAAATCTTTTAATGTTTTTATTGTACTGTTTCTATTTTATGTGAAATCAAATTTTCCATAGGGTCCTCTCTTGGGTCCTCTTTTATTTTTTGATTTATATAAATATTTACTTACCATCTATTTTCTTGGTTTCATTCCAGGTTCAGTTCTTGAGCACTACATCCAAGCCTGGAGAGACAGTCTTCACATGGAGCTGCAGAAATCTGGTGGAGGAGATGGTCCAACCTGGGATAGGGGAGTGGGAGGTGAAGAACCAACTGATCGGGCTGGTTTCTTGAGAATGGTGAGTAGAATTTGTTAACATGAGCTTAAAAATCTTTATTGACTAGGAATATCAAATTTAAGTGTCATTGTAGAAGTATTTATTAATGTATTCATTTTTATTTTTTAGGTTAACCGAAATCATTTGCTGAATTCGTCGAATTATTCGCTAAGTTCACTCTTTAGTGTCGGATCTGTCGGTGGTTCCGTTGCAAGTCTACAGGGCTCAACTAGGTAAGCAACATCTCCGATATTATTTCTTTATTTACTAAAGAAATATTTTTTGTTCTATTTAAAAATACTGCATAGTAACATCAACCACCTATGTACTACTTTTCTGTTTTTATTTCCATAGGTCCAGCACAAGCCTACAAAGCTCAACACGTTCCAGAAAGATATCCATGTGGCAAGGGCCATCTTGCATTCAGACCCTCTACCAAATGCTCTTGGCACCATTTGAGGATGTCCTTCCCACTTCATGTTCAACAACCAATGGTAAATTTTTACACTTAGAATATTTATTTATGGACAGTTTTGTCTTGTCAAACAAAATAGGAATGCTATAGATCCTCTGTCTCGGGACTGTTGGATCTCCTGTGCGGGAATCATATAAATTGATAAAACAATAGGCAACACTTCCAAAAAATGATTTGATAAGCTAATTGTCTTACATCTAATTGATTTTTTTTTTCTTCAGCTACCCACAGCACCAAGAACTGCGGGGGTCGACGTGACCTTGTATTAGTCCTGGAGGGTGACCTCTACCTCGTCCCCTTCCCCGTCCTGCGACCTGGGCCAGGTCACCAGGTTCCTCCCGGTGCTGCGACTCCGTCAGCCCCCCAGGGTCCTCCAGGGGCTCCTTCAGCCACTGCCTCGTCAATTCAGGGCTCTGACATCACAGAGTACTTGTGCGAGAGGTTCTCACTGATTACTGTGCCGAGTCTGGCAGCTCTGAAGGGACATAAGATCGCAAGGAGTAAAGTGCACGCTGACTCACACCAACAAGGTGATTATTTGTATATGATGCTTTTCCTTATTTTTTTACTGACAGTTCTTGAGATCAATAATTTTATTTGCCTTTATTTTATCCAGGCCAAAACTCAATTTTCTGATACTGCACGTTAAATGTTTTGAAATGAAGGTAATACTGCTAACACAATAAATATTATCTACGTTTTGGTGAAATTAAAATTCCAAATTGTGATATCTTAAAACTAAGGATGGATGACTCCAGATATTTTCATATCAGAGGGTTCGGCTCGGTAGAACTTCTAACATGGCCTATAAATCCTACTGATCCCTCAACATAAATATTTAAAAAATCTTTTGTTATCCTACATGTATTCAAAATGACCGACTTTTGCATCTTTATACATAATTTTTTTGATAGATCTAATACGCCTAAATTTTTAATGAGAAAGCTAAGTATAATGCCAGTAGTCGAAATAACGAATGGTAATATTTTTATAGTCTGAGAATGCCAAATTCTTTTTATTTCATTTCCTAAATTTGTGTATTTTCTTATTTTTTCATTAACAGATTTTTGAATATTACAGGAATTTGGAATAGCGACATCAATGATATAAGTTATTTTTTTAATTTTGTCATGTAAAACTATATCGGGTCTATTATGACTAATCGTTCGGTCTGTTAGTATAGTTTTATCATAATATATTTTATAAAATTCGTTTTCTAAAAATGAATTTGGTTCGTATTCATATTATGGTACTACATTACGGCAGTCATGTTATGTTTAATTACCAAATTTTGGTGAATTATTTTTAAAACTTGATTGTGCCTAAATGTATACTCGGACAGTGCTAATATAGAACATCCCGATATAATATGTTCTATAGTTTCCGGAAAAGCCAAACATTTTCTACACAAATCATCAATTTGATTTGTATCTTTGATTATATGCATTCTATAATTTTTAGTATTAATGACTCTATCCTGAATGGCAAGCATAAATCCTTCTATTTCTGCGCTCAACTCTCCAATACTCAACCATTTGTTTGACGAAAATTTGTCAACATACGTTTGGTTGAGATAATTGAAGTGTTTTGCGTGTAAAATTTTATTTGACCAGGAATCTAATAATTCCTGGTTGGGATTTATCAAAATGTTGGCATTCTCATCGTATAAATTTAAAGGTGTAATATTTTTATCTGCCTTACAACTATTATTATAATACAAAAACATTATTTTTCCAGATGGGGGAATGCGTTGCCTCGTTGTTGGCAATCCCCGCCTGCCTTCCGGGGTATCTGAGAACTGGGGGTGGCAACACAGCTCCCCCATGCAGAAAGAAGCTCTTATGGTGGGAGATATGCTGCACGCTCATACGCTGACTGATATTCAGGTAAACACCATATTCATTTCCAAATACAAACCTTACATATGTGCATACATACTTATTGATGGTCGTGGTCAATATTTATTGATAATTTATTATTTATCTGTATTTACAGGCATCCAGGGAAGCAGTACTAGCCCAAATCTCTGAGGCAGAATGTATTCATCTTTCCACTCACGTATCATGGAAGCTATCTGCCATCGTTCTAAGTCCTGGTGAAATGGTAATTATTATAAAATATGAATTTATTACAACAGCCACCTACAAAAGTTAGTTCCCTGCATAATTATTACAACGTTATTGTTGTGTTAAGGTGTTGTTTTTGTGGTCACAACTCGAGTTTGCCTCAGTCGTTTGGAATCCTCAATATCAAACATACATTGATCGTATTGAAAATATCCAATCCAAATTTATTAAACACCCATCCTATCGCTTTAGCGATCATCAGTTTGACCCTACCGCTTTATATAAACGCAGATAAATTTCTGATGCCCTATTCTTATACAAAATCGTGAACAGTCTTGTTGATTCATCATCTGAACACAACACCAGATCGAATGACTTATTTAGAACACCACACTGTAAAGCCAAATATGCGCAAAACTCTTTAATAGGACGTATCTGTAAAACTCACAATGCCTCTAGAGATGTAAACATTTTCAAGTGTAACTTGAAAACATATAAAATGCAACTTACTAAACTGATAACTTAATTTTTTATTTTGTGAAATAATCCTATCATATTAGTTTATTTTATTGTTTTTATTATAATCATGCGGAAACTGTATTACAACTAACTGTCTTTAATTGTGTTTATAACATTTTGTAATTCCTTATACTGTTTATTCTTTTTATTTCTTTGTCATTTATAAATATATTGTATAGGTGCAAATATTGAATCAACAACTAGAATTAATGGAACATTATTGGTCTAATATTGTAAATAATTGCTGTTTATGCTAAATATATAAATGACTGTCTGTTTCCTAAATAAAATAAAATAAAAATAAAAACATAGTCACCTACAGAAGTTAGTCCCCTGCATGCTTATTGAGTTAAGGCGACTAGAATGCGGAGTTAAGATTTCCACCACATTAACATGAAGTATTTGCAGGTGGACTCACAGTCCCAAGGGGGCACCAAGAGGTTCCTCAACACCAGCACTGGCAGTGGCCACTCTGACTCCATTCCCGGAGAGGGAGAGGAAGAAGGTAACAACTGAATTATTATTCATTTTTGACACAATCTTCCCGTAAAGCTATTTTAAGTTCTTGCTGGAAACGGTTTCTTCATGCAAATATTATTTCGCTTTTTAGGAAGTGAACTGTCATCCAGCAATATGGAGCTGCCGCCCTTGTCTGAGTTCCTCCTGACTGCCAGAGACATATTGAATTTGAAACTGTCTGCTAGATTGGTAAGTTAATATTGAATTATTATGCAGTAGTTTGCATAAGACGAGTCCTTCTGTCACCTGAACTTCAGCACTCCTGTTTTCTTATTGTAAAAAACAGTATGGTGTCTTGTCTTATTTTTCTCTATGCTAAGATGACCAAACTGTTCCAGGCATAAAATTATGCAATTTTCGTGATAACTCACCGTTTGAGAGTTTTGTTGCTTTGTATAAGAAATATTTCTGATTTAAAAAATTAATTATTATCCTTCAGATACATCCAAAGAACTGATTAAATTAGATTTTTACATTCCTCCTTTAGTTCATTGTCATAACTGCATATGAAGCATTCCCAATCTATCCAACTCCTTCGAAAACTCTTATTCCAAAAGTTTGCTTTTAAAGTTTTTTACAGTGGTCTAATGGGACATGGAATAGGTGAATGCGGTGTGGTAAGCCTACTGATAAATCTCACCCTTTCTGCACATGACAAGAGAGGTGCATTGCCCTCTTTCTTTTGCTTGCAGTCTAGCTATAATAACAATGTATTTGTCTACCAGGTGGTAATCTCATGCTGCCACAACAGCGCCCCTAACGAGTCAAGCACGGGAGCAGCCAACTGCGGAGCAGGGGGCGCCTGTGCGGGTGTGGTAAAGCTGTGCCGCGCTCTTCTGGCTGCGGGGGCCCACTGCGTGTTGCTGTCCCTGTGGCCCGTGCCCGACACGGCCGCTAAGATCCTGCTGAGGGCCTTCTACTCGGCACTACTACAGGGGAATAGGGCTGCCAGGTTATACTTAATAATTATTCAAAAATTAAACTTAATCCATTGCATGCCCATCTGCTTATTCTTATTCTGCTAGATTAACTCTGCATCGCAGTAATTTAGATGTAATAATTTACTTGTAATATTAAAATGTTCAATAGTTTGGTACATTACAGATACTGCTAATGCTTGTGGTTCGAAAGATTTTCATTGTTATTTGTTTTCATTGTGCTCGCCCGTGTTACTTGCACTGACTTGTTTTGTAACAATGAAATAGATTTGCACAAGTAAAACAAAAAGCTAGGGGAACATGTGAGCATTTAGCGTAATGATTGCTTAGTGCTCAAGTAATAATGCATTATATTAAAGGCAAATCAAAGTCATATCCACAACCAGAGGGTTAAAGATAGTCCTGTACGGCATATTGAAACAATAAGAATGTTTTATTAAATATTTGCAGGGCCCTTGGAGACGCGATGCAGACAGTCCAGCACACAAAGCACTTTGCACACCCGGCCAACTGGGCGGGCTTCACCCTCGTGGGCTCAAACGTTCGGCTCTCCAACAAGGTGGCGCTCATGGGACAGGCACTCACAGACCTGCTCAAGACTCCAGACAAGTGCAGGTATGTTATTATTGTGAAGCAAGACATCCGTTTTGGATTGGACCACCTTCAAACATTATTTTATCATTGATGACAGAATAACTTAAAAGTTTTTTTTTTGGTTTCATAGACATCCATAAGTTTTAAAATTCTATGTGAATTTGATAGTTGTTTCAGAATTTCATTTCTGTCGCCATAATCGAAAAACAAACCACAAAAAGGATAAACAAACGAAACAAAGAATATGCGTACTCCGTGTGTGAAGTTTCAAGTTTCAATCTAAATACTAGCCGTGGCTGTTCACAGGACTCAAGCAAGCAACAAGTGCTTAGTAGAATTGTGGTGGAGGTACCACTTTTCACTTGCACTTGTCACATGTACTATAATGCTTGTTTACATGTGGTGGGTACAAGGGTGAGTGACAAGTGCGAGTTACAAGTAATAAGCTCGTTTAAGTAAACTAGACATTAAACAGAAGATTGTTTAATTAAAAGAGTTTTAGAAAAAAGTCAACATATAAATGAGAGAGAAAATTTCTTCAGCGTTCAAGCAAAAGTCACCAAACCACAATACACATTTTTTAAATATGCAAATTTGTTACGTAAACTTTCAAATACAGTTTTATTTACTCTCATCTTAGGTAAAAGACAAAAAATAAAAGTATTAAAAAAAATTTCCTCTCACATTCAAATTTAGTTTTCTCGAAACATGCGCATGTGGGTTGGTGACTTTTGCAGAACGGTGAAAATTTTATGTTTGTTTTTTTGTACAATTAATTTGTTGTATTTTAAATTTATTCCTCTTTTCAGAGACGCACTGAGAGTGTCTTTACACCTCGTGGAGAAATCTCTCCAGAGGATAGTTCGAGGACAGAAGAATGCCATGTACACTACACAGAAGAGCATAGAAAATAAAGTGGGCAACGTCACTGGCTGGAAAGAACTTCTCATGAGTGTCGGCTTCAGGTAAATTTTATACACAAACTGTACTTATAATGATTAAAACCGTTGCTCAACACAGACTTGTCCTAAGTGAGGTTAAAGATTTGAAATGCAAACAATGATTCAATGTGAAGAAACAAAAAAACAATTGCTTTACAATGTGATGAAAATATATTTTTTATTTTTTATAATAATTGGTTATTATTTTTTGGTTTTCATGTGTTTGAATGTTTTTCAAAACTCATTTATTTTCTCTCCAGGTTTGAGCCAGCAGCAAATGGAATACCGTCCAGCGTTTTCTTCCCGCAGAGTGACCCAGAAGACAGGCTGACCCAGTGTTCTGCCAGTCTGCAAGCCCTTCTAGGTAAACACATGCATTATGATCTTTCTGTATGATGTATGCAGGTGATTGATGTAAGGAGTGTGGCCAAGACAAAGTTGTGTGGCAGTCCTTCCTCTGAGAAAGTCCATGAGATTGTTATATGTATATAAGAACATAATAGAACTTTGTGTTAACCCGTTAATGATTAGGAGACCAAATTGTTACCAAACATCATATGAATTTGATTTCCTAATATTTAAAAGGTTAATCTCTCTTTTAAAAACTGACAAAACAATAATATCTTTTTATTTACAGGTCTAACTTCAACTACCCTCCACGCCCTGTCCAAACTAATATCCAACGTGGACATGGCTGATGATATCATTGGAGTCATTCGCTCTGTCATCTCACAGTTCTCACTCAAGAATGTTGAGACTGAGAGCATTGAGATATCCGTCAGTGTTAGGTGAGAGAGACACACATTTTAATTACATATTTACATTAGTCTCGTAGACTAAGCAGATTAATAAAATGACCCGGGATCGTTGTGCCTGGTTCATCCATGTTCCCTATGCCTCTTTTCTCCCAGGACCTGGTTGCTCGGGTACCCATAAAAGGACTCCTGGGCCAGAGCCTCTTCGCTCATAGGGAACCTGGATCGTGGATCTAAGGACCATATACTGGACGAATTAGACAAAACTTAAATAAAACATTAACATGCATTATTTCTTACCCTTCTAGATTATGGAGAGTTGAGGGCTGCCACGAACTGCTGGCATCCCTGGGTTGTGACCTGATGGAGGTTGGACAAGATGAGGTAACCCTTAGAACTGGAAAGCAAGCCAACAGGAGGAACATACAGTTCGTTCTGCAGGCTCTGCTGGCACTGTTCGGTAAGTTTACATTTACAAAAACACAGCTTATAAGCCTGTTCTTACTCTGCATGCCTACAAAATATGTATGAATCCTTGAATGTTTCGATGCTGAAATTTGATTGAAAAAGTGATTAAAACAACCTAAAAGTAAAGTTTATTGTTTTGCAGACACGCAGGAAGCTCCGAGGAGTCTCAGCCTGGATTCTAGCTCTAGTCTGGAATCACTCGCTTCCATAGAGAACAACGACATGGAGCCGCACTCTGATGGGGAACTGCACCGAGCTACCAGCTCTCCTAATCTTGGAAATATAGGTAAAGAATTATTGTATTTCCCTATAATATGTTTGACATTAGAAACTATTTGAAAGCATGTAAAATATAACTGAAGATGACATATAATTAATTTTCTTATTTCATTTTCAGGACAAAGTGTAGTGCCACCTCCCCCACTTCCACTGAGTGGTCCCAGACTCACACCCGGCGCTTTCACTTCGTATGTGCGTCACCGCGGAGAACCAGACGGTCGGACGGCCCCGCCACCCGACGCACCTCCGAGGACCACCACGGGAGCTCTCGACTGCGATCTCTCCGTCACCGCATGCTACGGGAACGTCTCACGTCTCCCTGGAACTGCCACTTTGAACATGTCAAACAAGTTCGGAGCATCCCGGAATGATCTCCAACACCAATCTTATAGAAGCACCCATAGCAAGTCTGATTTTAGAAGTGGTGAAAGGCCACCAGTGAAGATTTCAAGACCCGGAGGTGGAGGAGAAAGTGACGCAGCTTTCACTCCGAGTCCTCCAGTCGCGTTACAAAGACACATCTCCGATCAACTCTCTGCTATTAATAATCCTACTAATGTCACGCTCGCCCTGGCACATCAGACTAAGATCAGGAATCTATACCATGCCACTCCAGGAAGCAATCAAACGCTGATGGGAGCTCGCATGATGGGTAGACAGGCTCAGAACTTGACTGATATGCAGATGGATGCTTACGGACTCAATGCTAGCATACTTGATGGCGATATCAAGAGTTATGCTCAAGCAGGTCAGTTGCAGAATCAGATGGGAGTTGGAAATTCAGGATTGAGACCAGATAGTTCTAGCTCCGCCAGCTCTGCTACGGATTGGGAGAGCTCGGGGCATGCTACTGTATTGAGGAGAGCGCCTCTTCCTCCTTTACCACCTCCGCGTCTTCCTCCTGCACCAGGACCACTTGTTGAAAACCTCCACCCATTACCACCAGTCTATAACAACCTCAGTTCATTAGCCGGTGCTTTCGCTGAAGGCAACAGTTCTGACTCAGACTTTGAAAGAGGTTTTGAACAAACGCTCAACACTGCGATGCCTCTGACTACACAGCCTAGCGGCATGGCAAATTTGCAAGGAAGAAATAACATCAAAACTTTGTATAAGAATACAGGAACACATAGGAAAGGAGCGCAAGCTTCAGACGCCTCTTTGGAGAGGCTCAGCGTGAGAACAGAACTATCTAGCAATATTCAAGCCGTGACTAATGCTATAGCAAATATGAGCACCACCAGCCGAAAGGCTCCAGCGTTGCCAACTAGTGAGTCTCACTTGAACACTCCTGGAAGCATTTACTATTCTGCAACTGAGCAGAGTGGTCCCAGCCGCAATCTCGAAACTAATACTCTGAAGAAACAAACTGATTCAGAGAGCCAATCAGTCAAATCTAAGATCGAAAATATCAAGCAATCTAAAGTGTCTAAAGATATTGCTTTGTCATCATCATCCAAATCTGGCAGCAGTACCATTCAATCTAGCAGCGGAAGTGGCAGTATTCAAGACTCGATACTAGCTTCGCAACTGCGGCACATCAATAGGGAACTGACTCCTACAATATCCGAAGTCTATCACGAGAGAAGCATCGGTCTAGGACTAGCTCCACCACTTTCAAAACTGTTGCTGAATTCAAATGGCCAAGGAGGGTCCGGCAACAATAATTCAAACAATGATTCGAACATGATGACTGGTCTTGAAAAGTTCGGCATCATTGACGAGAACTCAATTCCTGAGAAAGATGTCATCGGACACGGAAACCCTTCTCAAGTCACAAGAGTGGCAGCAGAGTGTGAGAGATTCTGCGATATGTGTAATAGACCCGTTGAGCAAGGCTCCACTGTGTGCGCTTGCAAAAACGTTGTTAACATCAGCCACAAGAAACCATCGAACAACAGCAAACCCTGGCTCTCGGGAGCCACTAGTTTACACAACAACATTCAAGGACCTGATTTAACTACTGCAGAAATAATCGAGCGACAAACCAAGATGAAAACTCACAATGTTCAAGAAATGGGAACAATGAAAAGTAAAAATCAAACATTTGCCGACTCTATCGCAAATTCCTACTCAACAGAGATGACGACTATTAGGCACGAATTGACGAAGACTGAACTGATCGAAAGAGACAGAAGAGAAAGCGTTATTGCAAGTATCAGTGCAGAGATACAGAACGCAGGTTCAGCCATCAAACGAGCTATTAGCCCGTTCTCAGAGATGTCTCGAAGAGACGAAGGAGATGGACGAAGCATCGCAGACTCCCACTCGTCGTACAATGGAGTGGTGATTAGTCCACAGAATAGCACTCCCAGTTGTGGGAGTCGCCAGCCCATGTTCTCCAACAACCCCTCCTCGGAGGAGAGCGACACCATGGCGGGAAGTGGCTCCAGCGAGGCTTTAGATAAGCAAGGAAGAATGGGTAAGTCCACGCATCCCAGGACCAAAATGAAGCAACAAGGTGTTCCACAAAAACAGAGGTCTACATTCAACTTGGAACTGATTAAAGATAACCATCACTGTAAATAAATTACTTAAATTAAATCACATTAAATCAAAAGTGATACTGTGTACATAGCATAAAATTAAATGTTAATTATTTTTATAGACCTTCAAAGAATAGCCATTCTGATTTTTAATACAATAATTATTTAAATAAGAATATATTATTATATACATAAGTATTTTGTAATTTAAATAATTTTGTAAATGTAAATAAATTATGATGCCAAAATAATATTTAATTTGATAAAATAATATTTAATTTGATAAAATAATATTTAATTTGATAAAATAATATAAAGCTTGTAATTTAGTAGAATAAGATTCAAAGCAATGTTTTAATTGCTTTTATGAAATATTAGCTCTACATGATTAAAACAAGTGTAAAATTCAGTAAAATGTAATCGTTAGAAATTCAAATAATGTTTAAAATAAATAAAGTTAGTTAAGCATTTTTTTAGAAAATGATGGTAGTAACAATTAATTAAATAGAAATGTATAAAAAAATTATCTTAGATAGAATTCAATTTAAATTAATTAATTTTGTTAGTTTGCGTATAAATCAAAGAAATTAATGCTCAATATTTTTTATATTGAATTGTACAGTAAAGTTAATGAATATTATCTCGAATTGTACAGTAAAGTTAATAAACATTATCTTTTTTTATATTGAATTGTACAGTAAAGTATCTTTTTTTTATATTGAATTGTACAGTAAAGTTAATGAATATTATCTCGAATTGTACAGTAAAGTTAATAAACATTATCTTTTTTTATATTGAATTGTACAGTAAAGTTAGTGAACATTATCTCTTTTATGTTGAATTGTACAGTTAAAGTTAATGAACATTATCTTTGATATTTAGTTATTGTGTGAAATATACTTTTTGTAGATATATGTATACTATTATGTAAACATAAGATGAAATGAAAACATGTACAAAATAAATAACGAATTAAAAAATAAGTGAAAATTTTTAAATGTTTTAATTATTCATATCTATGAACATATTATTTGCAGATATTAAATGCTACAATAAAAGTCTAATTAAACACTGATAATATTTATTTTATATCTTTGAAATTTTATGACACAGATAAAAGGTATTTTTATGATATTTCAACTTTTTAATATCTTAAGTACCTATGTCAGGAAAAACCAAATAAAATAAACTTATATGCGTAGTATAAATTTAAATACATTAATAGATAAATGATTTTTTCAGAATAAAATATCATACAACTTCTTAAATTATTTTGGCAAATAGATTCATAATTATAATAATCAAGCGTATTCAATTCCAAGCAAAAGAATTCAATTGCACGAAATTGGATAACTTAATTAATCCTTTTAACCTCAAATCACATTTAATATTTCTTTGTGTAGAGTTCTTTTACAGATTTATATAGCATGTTTAACCCCTAGAGACCGGAGCACTGCAATTGCAGTGTCGTCCTTATACATTCATTTTGCCTTTGGATATTACCTCTACTGGGTTTAGTTAAAGACAAAAATAAAAATTTCACTTTATCAAATATGGTCTTCTTGTGTTGGCTTTAACAAAAAAATCTTTTTATTTAGTGTAGTTTCTTGGCTCTACTACGGTCCCTACGGGTTAAAAAGTTAAGTCGCCACATCCAACAAATATACATAATGTTATATATATGCTTTTCTCATCAAATGCATATTATTTGATTCTTTGCAAAAAATATGGTTAGTTACATATAAAAATAGCGCTAAAAAAAAATACATATTATGTTTTGAAGAACAAAATTGAATAACATAGAAAACATTATTTCATATTGAAAATATACATACCGTCAGGCCTTGTCCCAAAGAGGCAGGCAGTGTGAACTTTAGAGAGTAACACTTCTCTGTCCTGACACAAACTTACCACATGCTTCACTTACATTCAAATATACATACCGTCAGGCCTTGTCCCAAAGAGGCAGGCGCTGTGTACTGAGAGAGTAACACTTCTTTGTCCTGTCACAAACTTACCACATACTTCACTTACATTCAAATACGCATTCGCCTCAGGCCTTGTCCCAAAGAGGCAGGCAGTGTGAACTTAGAGAATAACACTTCTCTGTCCTGAAACAAACTTACCACATACTTCACCTACATTCAAATATTTTTTTGATATTCTGATTTATCTTAAAATGCTACTTTGGAAATTATCAGTAAATTGACGACAAAATCACACAATTTTACATATGTATCGTCGGCTTACAACCAAATAACCAGATTAGGCTAAAAAAAAACGCAAGTGCAAAAAAAGAACTACAGCGGTAAAACCAACTGTTCTCCGAGACACCACCGTGATTTGGTTTTACAAGTTTCAGAAAAATTTGTAGGTACGATTACCTCGTCACATTTGCTGACCATCAAATCATAAGTCAGCACCATATTGAATTTTTTACATTTGAATGCTCCTCGTTAAACGCTGACGCCTTGGTCCATTTCAGATTTTTATCAAATTGTGATCAGCTGATATGCATTACACAGCATGAAGCGTGATTGATTTTTAGGTTATCATGGGCATATTATATGTATAACTGCTAGTACAGTATGTACCTAGTACAGTATGTACCTAGTACAGTATGTACCTGGTACAGATTGTACCTAGTAAGGTATGTACCTATATTTAGTATGCAACTATTACAAGTAAGGCCAGAACGATACCTGATGATGGGGACACTGTAACGCTGTCTGAAACATTAACTAAAAAGGAAGGAAGTTCAAAAAGGCATAAATTAACCAGGGGCGCTCATGATTTTTGGGTGTATTAGATTGCTAATATTAAAAAATAATGGCATTTTTGATGTTAATTTAGCCGAAAGTGTTTTTTTTTTTTTTCTAAGATCAGTTTTTTGCATGAAGATTTTCAGGAAATTGGTACGGCGCACATCCTAACTGAAATTTCCTGAAATTCTTCATAAAACCTAGCTTTCTATCACACCCACATAACCCGAAAATTTATCACGATATTACTTTTGGCGGTGAAAATCTGAAATCACTTCATTATAGCATTTGCTTGACAACTGATCACAATAAATATAAGCTGAATGGTAGAGACAGAAACTGTTGAAATATCAAAAACGCATTCTGAGGCTGATGGTGAATTTGATGCTCATTAAATGTGGAAATTGGAACATCCCATGTGATGGAATTTGAAATATCCCATGTATGTGAATTTTTGTTGTAAGCTGAATTATATATATATATTCCACATTTTTTTTTTCAAATAACATTTAAAAATATTTTTTGTCTAATCATCAGTAAGATGAGAGATGTTACACCCATACATCACTATAATGTTAAAGATTGTTTATTTTACAACACAGATCTGTACCAGCCAGATCAATCTCTTGGACTCACCCCTTTTTAAATTTACTTAAAATTACACATACAAACAGCAGATAAAATTTAAACGTAAATTAAATAATGTACATTAAATAATTTCCTCACAGAAAAATAATTTTAGCAGGTTGTAATATAATCAGCTTTGTCAATCGCCAATATATTCTTGATGCGTTTCATCTAATTTTAAAATATTCTGTAGAGTAAAGTTGATAAAAAATATATTTATTGTGTAGAATAAGATAGATATATTTTTTTTAAATATATATTCACAGTTGGCTTATAGTAATTTTATTACGAATGAAATAAGCGTTTATAAAATAGAAATGATATTTTTTTATTTACAAACTAAATAAAAGGGTGAAAATTTTATTTCAATGTTGGTAAATATTTCAAGTGAATGGTAAGGATTTGGCGATCGATAGAAATTTTTAAAAAGCTCAATTTTTCTTTTATAAATTTTCCCTTTTAAGGATTTTATTATTGATATGTGTATTAGTTTTCCAGTCGATGGAGAAAGATTATGTAAATATTGATTGAATATCTTAAGGAAGATCTATTCTATTATTAGACAGCAATAATTAGTTTAGATAAAATGAGTTGTCAGTTGGATAAATGTTAAATTATATCATTATAAATAGAAATGTCATCTATGGACAATCATTTTGCCAACGCCATCTTTAATTTGCTGCTGAATGGAGACCTACCTAAACCATGTACATATCAAATACTTTATCCCATAAAACATAATGTATTTCGAAAATGTTCTAACTACAAACATATTAATGATTTTTAATTTTCAAATTTGGCTTTTTGCACAATTTGCCAAAGATTTGTAAATCGTGATGGCATTCTTCCTGATGTATTTATTTAATTTCGTACCCCTAAAATACTATGTATAAATAATTGTATCTAATATATTACCTACAAATTGAAGCAAGCAAAAAATAGAAGCCTCACAAAAAGGCTTTACATATTACTATGATTATAATGTTTTTAAAATTCGATATCTTTTACATAATATATGTATTGAATATTATTTAAACTGATATTTTAACTACTAAATTAAAAATAAATGGATAATATTGTTACGAAAAATGGGTAGCTATTTTCATAGCAGATTTTTCAAAATATTATGAATGTGTTTCGACAGATAGATTAGAAGGAAATAGGTTATAGGAAGGTTTTCAGAATGGTTGGAAATAATGTAATAAGGAAAAATAAATATCCTATATAAAATAAACATTTCTATATCAATGACAATATTTTTTGCCTTTGTAAATGAACATTGAAAATAAATATAAAAGACTGAAATAGTTTTTTATTTAACTTTCGTTTGTCTTTTCATTTTTAGAAGCAGGAGATTTGTGTGTACTATAGAATTTTTTTAGGATATTGATTATGGCACAGAGCTTTTCTACATTTTTTAAAATCGGACAATCAGCATCTATCTTTTTCCAGAAATTAATTAAGAATGTTGCTAAATTCTAATTAGCTTAAAATTCTGAACTACTTCATAGAGATTTACATCTGCAAAGAAATGTGACTATATATTATAATAAGTCAAAATGACTTGTTTGTAACTAGAATAATTTCTCCTATCTCTCAGTGCTCAGTAAACAAATGCTCGTTGTCTTAACAAAACATGTATCGTTTCGATAAATTCATCATTCAAAGGAAGTTTCGCAGTTAGACTTCTTTTATTCTCTACATAAAAATATCTGCTATCCTCTGTCATTGAATTTAATGATTTTGAGATCAATAATTATTAGGATTTTGGAAAATTTTCTATTGCACCAAATGAATTGATGTGTAGTTTATTTATTTTCTATCAGGGTTTGCAGCTGAAGGACCAGGTCTCTCGCCAATGATAAAACTGACGGAGCATTGTGACGTTCCGCCATTTCTGTAAAATAATATATCCCAACCTCATTATATTATAACAAACAATCAGCACAATCCGTACACTGTACGAATCTACTCAAAGTGAGACCCGTGTCGCCACCAATCATTGTTACTAGAATGCTTTCATAACCTCACTTACAACCAAACAGTTGCTACAGCTGCCATTTTTATATCCTGTCATTCTTCGTTTTATTCCTAGGATACTGATGTAAAGCACACACATTGTTACAAAAGTCTGACAAATTA